>NC_134356.1:248378473-248503473 GCF_048569485.1 Anomaloglossus baeobatrachus | reverse complement strand
ACGGTTGATGATTTTGGTGATAACTTTATTTGAAGAATGCATTATAACAAATATACAGTGATTTGAAAAAAGTAGTCATTTCTTTTCATGTCACACCCATAAACTTAAATGTATTCTGTTAAGATTTTATGTGATCTATCAACACAAAGTAGAAAATATTTGTGAAGTGTAAAGAAAAATGATACAGGGTTTTCTAAATATTTCAAAAATATAAAATGTGGAAATTGTGAAGTGCATTTGTTTTCATCTCCCCTACGTCAATACTTTGTAGGACCACCCTTCACTACAATTACTGCTGTAAGTTTTGGGTTGTCTGTATTGTCTTTGTATATCTAGAGGCTGACATATTTTCCCATTTTTCTTTGCAAACTTTTAATATCTAAAATTGTCTGTACATGTTACCTCTTAAGCGGGCTTTACATGCTACGATATATCTAACGAGATGTCGGCGAGGTCACGTCGTAAGTGACGCACATCCGACATTGTTAGTGATATCGTAGCGTGTGACAGCTATGAACGAGCAGAAATACTCACCTTCTCGTTCATCGTTGACACGTCGCTCATTTTCTAAAAATCGAATGTCCGGTTCTTCAATGTTCCCGAGGCAGCACACATCTCTCCGAGTGACACCCCGGGAACGATGAACTGCAGCTTACCTGCGGCCGCCACCAATGCTGATGGAAGGAGGTGGGCGGGATCTTTACGTTCCGCTCATCTCCGCCCCTCCGCTACTATTGGCCGGCCGCTGTGTGACGTCGCTGTGACCCTGAACGTCCCTCACTCTTCAGGAAGTGGATGTTCGCCGCCCACAGCGAGGTCGTTTGTAAGATAAGTACGTGTGACGGGGGGGTTATAGCATTGTGCGACACGGGCAACAAATTGCCCGTGCCACACAAACGATGGGGGTGGGTGCGATGGCAAATGCAATCCCACGACATATTAAAACGTGTAAAGCAGTCTTTAATTGTAAAGTACTGTGGAATATGTTGTTGGTATAGAAATAAAATTCATTATAAAACTATGACACTATTACTCATACTAAATACGAAATATACAATAATATCAGCACAGTGGTCTTGGAAATCCATATAGTGAGTATCATCTAAAGAAATCTGTGTTTAACATACCCGTTCCTTAAATGTCTCTGGTTCTTCATTGTATTCGGATGCCAGTTGAGCGAAATAATCAATATCATCACTGGGTTGGTGTTTGGATTGAACTGTGCCAAAGAAAAAGGGATATCATAAGTCATATCTTCATAAAGCCACATAAAATAGAAGATGCATATTGACCAAGATCTCAGATGAGGGTCTGAATTGTGACAAATACACCTATTTGACCGTGCTAGTCAGTGCTAGGAATCATGCTCAAATATTACAATGTGTCTGGTCAATTCGGTCTTATTTGCAATGATTGTGAAACACTCCTTAAACCCATTCATGAAAAAAAAAAAATAATAATTTGTAAAAAAGAATTTGGGCACTGTGTATTAATTTTCTGAGACCTGTAACGTTCTAATCGTTCTGTCAATGGAGCTGTGTGGGGGCTTATTTATTGAAACTACTGTGGGATAGATATATCTGTAGTGATAAGAGATCTAAATGTTATAACATTTTATCACTTTTATCACTATACTTGTGGTATAGCAGTGACCCCATCACCCCCCTCCAAAAAAAAATAAAACGTAATTTTGGTGATCTTGAATTTTTTTGTGTTTATCAATCAGGTTAATTACTTTTAGATCTTGATAGATCGTTTTATTTCTGAATGCAGCGATACAACATAGGTGTATTTTTAAATCTTTATTGATTCATGGGTAAGAAGTGTGTTGGGGAGGGGATTTGAACTTGCATTTTTTATTTGGGGTTTTTTTTGCTTTTTTTTACCTTTTTTTTTTTTTTACTGATCCCTGTACTTTATAACCTGTGTGAGATAGCGGGGCCATTAATATGTGACGGACGGTACGTATCTCCCAGAATGCGTATAGAAACATATTAGAGCCCTACATAGTGGTCAGTCCAGTAACCTCCAGGCCGGGTTATGCAGGTGGCTCATGGCCACAGTTCTCATTTAAAAGCTCATTGTAAAGGCCTGGGTGGGGCAGAGCCTGTTTTGTAAGCTGCAGAGCAGGAAGCTGAGGAGAGTTCAGGCCTGTGTGGAACTATAACACAGGTCTGTGGACCCCCGGGAATAGCAAAACGGGGTATAGTAAGACCGTCTCCTATGGCAAGCAGTGCCTGTGTGTCGGGGAACCATATGGACTGTGAGTAACCCGACTGTGTTCCGGATGACTTTACCTGTACAGCGAGGACAATAAAGCTGTTTGGATCGGACTGTTTTGGGTCACTGCCTCTTTGTCGTCCTGGGGGACCCCCACCCCGCTACACCTGCGATCGTCTAATCGCTTTTACTATATACAGCAATGACATAGCTTTGCTGTATATAGCAATAATCACAGTCTCCTTTGAAGCCTGGCCACAGGCAGGGTTTCAAGGGAGCCTGTAATTACAGACACGGGTGTCTTCAGCAGACCCACACCTGTCTTTGCAACCCATTGGTGACACATGAATACATCATGTGCGCGCCGATGGATGCACAGAATGACACACCCCCATGCCAGTGTGGGGGTAAAGCAGCTGTCAGTATTTATTAGGTTAGCGATCGCAGGTAGCACTTCGCCCCTACCGCAATTGTTGGAGGCAGGTCTGGGCTGTAACAAAAAGCCATCACCTGCAAGGTAGGTGGCGAGCTCACTCCAGGCCCCTGCCCCATACACCCGCTTCCAACTTGCACCAGTATTTGTAAGGCCACATGCACATATTGAGTATTTGTTGAGGTTTATATCTCAGTATTTGTAAGCCAAAATCAGGAGTGGGTAATAAATCAGAAGTGGTGACGTGTTTCTATTATACTTTTCCTCTGATTGTTCCACTCCTGGTTTTGGATACAAATACTGGGGTAAAAAACTCACCAAATACTCAGTATGTGCCCGTGACCTTAAGAGGAGCCATATCTGAGACTTGAGTATTTGGTGACCTTTTTACCTCAGTATTTGTAAGGCCATGTGCACATGTTGAGTATTTGGTGGGTGTTTACCTCAGTATTTGCAGCTAAAACCAGGAGTGGGTAATAAATACAGAAGTGGTGCTTGCGATTCCATTATACTTTTCCTCTAATTGTTCCACTCCTGGTTTTGTCTCACAAATACTGAGGTAAAAACTTACCAAATACTCAACGTGTGCACGTTGCCTAAGAATGCTCGTTACAAAATGCCTCATATATGGCAATTATGGACCCCAATATCAGTAAATCCCCACACAGTGGAAGGAAAGACGACCCTCATTCTGTCTATACACAGCCATACTGCAGAGGCATGTGCGTGACTGCCAGGACAAAGACATAAAAGTAATACAAGACAGACATTACCTGGAGGACATGCTCTTGTCCATGCGTCTGTACAATCCAAGTCTTGTAATAGCAATTTCTCTGCATTTTCACTCCTTTGCTTGACAAATTGTAAATATGAAAGAACCGAATCTGGAAATTCCTCTACAGCCTGCTGAGAAAGAATGACCAAATATATGACTGTGGATACAAGCAAAGAGCTTGTGGGTAGAGGGTTTATTCTCATCTTCTTTTACGGGGTTAAATGAATACATAGATGTGAAGACAAGCAACTTCACAGTTTACTTGTTCATAAAAATCTTGTTCATTCTCAAGACCATTCTTGTCTGTTACTGGCCACCGCTGCAGCCTTATCAGAGGTGGCTGAGCATGCACCGTGCTTACAATCAGTGTTCGCTCCTGATACTGACCAGACTCAATGCCTCTGCTCTTCTCCAATACTTGCTTTGTAGGCCTCCTTCACACATCCATGTCTCCGGTATATGTGACGTCTAGTTCTGCACATGTCGGAGACACGGACACATGTAGACCCATTAAATTCAATGGGTTTGCGCACACGTTTGTGTTTTCACATGGATCATGTGTCTGTGTTTTCACATGGATCATGTGTCTGTGTGGACCACATGCATGTCTGTGTGCTCTACATGGCGACATGTCTGTTTTCTGCCAGCAGTAAGGGTGTCACACGGACCGCACACTGATGTGATCCGTGTGACATTTAGGCCGGGGCCACATGAGCATTACTGCGAGCAGTTCACATGACACTCGGCTCCCGCTCTGCTGGAGTGTAAGCCGAGTGTCATGCCACTGTGATGCGATCCTGAGATCGCAGCACAGCCGCAGAGGAGAAGGCGGATGCTGGGAAGGAGAGGGAGGGACTAATCTCCCTATCTCCTCCATTGTCAGCTGACGCGTATATCGCACGGCACCCTGGTGTAATGTGACTGCAATGCGAAGGTTTCTCTCGTCCCATTGACTTGTATGGGCGCAAGAAAAAATGAATCGGATTCCACCTGCAGCATGCAGCGATTGTTTTCTCGGTCTGATTAGGGCTGAGAAAAAAAAAAATCGCTCATGGGAGAGACCCCTTAGAGCAGGGGTCTCAAACACGCGGGCCCTCAGGCTGCTTTGTGCGGCCCCCAGGCCCGTGCCCCCGATCACAATAGCGGCAGCCACTGTAAAGCGATTTATGTCAGATGAATGTTACAGGCCCTGCGCTCTCGCGCCGGCAACACAATCATCTGACATAAATCACTGACGGTGTCTGCGTCCCCTGCACCTGCCGCTATAGTGACCGGGGCCACGGGCCTGGGGGCCGCACGAAGCAGAGAGGAGGAGCCGAGGGAACGCGGGACAGGTGAGAAGAGTGGTGTTTTTTTTTTTATTGTTTGTGTGTGTGTGTGAAGCACGGCACATTAACCCCTTAGCGACCTATGATGTACTGGGTACGTCATGGCTCCCTGGTACTTTAAGGACCCATAACATACCCAGTACGTCATAGCGAAATCGCTTTGCAAATACAGTACCTTAGATACCTCTGCTTGACCGCAGGAAGGATGGTGTCTCCTCCCCGGACCTACGGAGGCTCTGATTGGCTGACGAACGCCGCTCAGCTAATCACAGCCACTGTAATGTTTCAGCTATTGAAAATGGTTGAAACATTGAAATACAGCCATGGTCAGTGCAGCTGTGGCACCGATCATTGGCTGGAGCTGGGTGACCTCAGTTTCACCCGCCCCCAGCTCTGATTGGAGAGACCGGCCTTGTGACTGATCTCTGCAATCACTGTGGATCTGGGGCTGGAGACCGCCCCCTCACCTTCACTCCGGCGTCTGTAGAAGGTGAGAGGAGCATCGGTAAGTTATAGCCACTGCCCCCATCATCACCGCACACACCTCCCGACATCACCGCACACATCCCGACACTACCGCACCCATGATCACCGCTCACACACACTGGCATTACCTCAGTGACGTCCCCGCTGACAGCGCGATTCACTTCAGTTGCTGCGTGGAGCTCACAGGAGCGGTGGTGTACTACTGCAGCTCCTGTCAGCTTCATGTAGCAGAGCTGGATGCGGGACCTCTGTGGGACCTCTGTGGATTATGCGGGACCTCTGTGGATTACGCGGGACCTGGAGGGGTATTTGAGGATTTTAATAAAATGGTGAAAGAGGGTATTTTTTTTTTGTCTTTTATTCCAAATAAAGGATTTTTTGGGTGTATGTGTTTATTTACTTTCACTTACAGGTTAATCATGGAAGGTATCTCGGGGAGACGCCTGCCATGATTAACCTAGGACTTAGTGGCAGCTATAAGCTGCCATTAACTCCTTATTACCCCGATTGCCAACGCATCAGGGCAATTCGGGATGAGCCGGGTTGAGTCCCGGGACTGTCGCATCTAATGGATGCGGCAATTCCGGGCGGCTGCTGGCTATTTTTAGGCTGGGGGGCTCCCCATAACGTGGGGCTCCCCATCCTGAGAATACCAGCTTTCAGCCATGTGGCTTTACATTGGCTGGTATCAAAATTGGGGAGCACCGCACGCCATTTTTTTAAATTATTTATTGTACTGCACGATATAGACACGCCCACCGGCGGCTGTGATTAGTTGCAGTGAGACAGCTGTCACTCAGCATGGAGGCGAGTCTGACTGCATCCAATCATAGGTGCCGGTGGGCGGGGTAAGCAGTGAATATGAGACTGAATAATGGGCGGCCGGCTTTTTCAAAAGAGGAAAAGCTGCCGGAGCAGTGTGACAGCTGTCAAGCGCCGCGCCCGTGATAGGTGAGTATGAGAGAGGGGGGACAGAGACCAGGAGTGATGTTAAACGATTTTGATCGTTCTGCTGGACATGCTGAGCATGCGCAGTAGAACGTGACGAAATCAGTTAGCGGATTCCGCCGCTTAGTACATAGCGGCAGAAACCGCCACCATAGACAATCATTAGACACCACGGCGGATTCCAACGGAATCCGTCATGGTGCGCTATTTTAACAACACAAAAAACGCTACATGCAGAGTTCCTTCCGCCCGACGCAGTGTCAAAATAACGACGCTGCGTCGTGCAGCGGATGCAACGCACGTTGCTATCCGTAGCTAATAGAAGTCTATGAGGAATATAACGGTTTCCTGCATCGGTTACCGTAATTCCTCAAGGCTGCGGATAGCAACAAATGCCATCCAACGCAAGTGTGAAAGTAGCCTAAGGGCGGCTTTGCACACTACGACATCGCAGGTGCGATGTCGGTGGGGTCAAATCGAAAGTGACGCACATCCGGCGTAGTGTGTAAATTCTAGATGATACGATGAACGAGCGCAAAAGCATCGTTATCGTATCATTGGTGCAGGCTCCGACATTTCCATAATGCCGGTGCCGCGACAGGTACGATGTAGTTCCTCGTTCCTGTGGCAGCACACATCGCTGTGTGTGAAGCCGCAGGAACGAGGAACATCTCCTTACCTGCCGCCAGCGGCTATACGGAAGGAAGGAGGTGGGCGGGATGTTTACATCATGCTCATCTCCGCCCCTCCGCCGCCATTGGCCGCCTGCCGTGTGACGTCGCTGTGACGCCGCACGACCCGCCCCCTTAGGAAGGAGGCGGGTCGCCAGCCAGAGCGACGGTCGCAGGGCAGGTGAGTGCATGTGAAGCTGGCGTAGCGATAATTATCGCTACGCCAGCTATCACAAGATATCGTACCTGCGACAGGGGCGGGGACTATCGCGTGCGACATTGCAGCATCGGCTTGCGATGTCGCAACGTGCAAAGCCCGCCTAAGTCATAGCCGCTGCCCCCCCCCCCCCACCCATTACTACAGGATGGGGACAAAGTGCGCACATTACTATGGGATGGGGATAAGGCTGGGGACATTACTATAGGATGGGGACAAGGTGAGCACATGACTATAGGATGGGGACTAGGATGGCACAGTACTACAAGATAGGGACATTACTACAAGGGGACAAGGATGGGAAACATTACTATAGAATAGGGATAATGCTGGGGACATTACTATAGGATGGGGACATTGCTACAATGGGACAAGGATGGGGAACATTACTATAAGATGGGGGACAAGGATGGACACATTACTATAGATTGAGGACGTTACTATAGGAAGGGGACAAGGATGAACACATTAGTACAGGATGGGCACATTACTATAGAATGGGGACAAGGTTGGCACATTACTATAGGATGGGCACATTACTATAGGATGGGACATTACTATAGGATGGGGCATTACTATAGGATGGCACATTACTATAGGATGGGCACATTGCTACAAGGGGACAAGGATGGGGTACATTACTATAGATTAGGGACATTACTATAGGATGGGACAGTACTATAGGATGGGGACATTGCTACAAGGGGACAAGGATGGGGAACTTTACTATAGATTGGGGACATTACTATAGGATGGGGAAAAGGATGAACACATTAGTACAGGATGGGTACATTACAATAAGATGGGGACAAGGCTGGGGACATTACTATAGGATGGGGATAAGGATGGGCACATTTCTACAAGATGGGGACAAGGATGAACACATTACTGTGGGATGGGGCACAATACTACAAGGGGACAAGGATGGGCACGTTACAACAAGATGGGGAACACTACTAAAAGATGTTGGTGAAAATTTCTATATAGTGCTAATTGTAAGACTATTAGTTACAACAAAAGAATAAAATGTAAAAAAAATAAATACATTTTTTATATATATATATATATATATATATATATATATATATATATATATATATATATATATATATTTAAAAAAAGAATGTGCACGTTTGCTATAATAAACAAGTGAAAATGTTCAACATCAGTGATCCAAAGGTGTGTAAAAAAAAAAAAAATATATATATATATGGTACCAATAAAAATGTGAATAAGAATGCAGCCCCCCCAAATTATTTTTTTCCTCTGTGAGGCCCAAACACCCAGCCGAGTTTGAGACCCCTGCCTTAGAGTAATATTGGTCTGCGTGGAATGCGATTTTTTTTTTTTAACGCATTTCACTCGCTCAGTTTTACTCGCCATGTGTCCTTAGCCTTAACGGAGAAAACATATGTTGCTTAAAAAAAAAAAGAATTTGTATACTTACATGTCTCCAGCGCTGCTTTTTCTTCCAGGCCCGCTCATTGTACTCACGAATATTCACTGCACTGACCACAGACCTGGAAGCAAGTGTGACAGCAGCGTTGGGGACAGGTGAGTATAGAAGTTCATGCTGTTTATGTGCTATCCGGATGTCACACGGATAGCACACATAACACACACACATGTGGCGCTCCTGAGGCTTCCGTCGCCACAGAGACATTGCACCTAAGCCAGAGGTGTGATGTCCCATTCTGGGTAAGGAAAGGAGTAAACGCCGGTTCACAGGCAAATTCACACTACACCCATTGTTAGGCATATTTTGGGACCAGGGATAGTGGCAGCACCCCCCCCATGCGGCATGCTGGGGGGCCGTAAGATCCATCTCTTCTCCCATAGGGTGGGGCCTAGCAACAGGGAAAGTGGGAGGAGCCTACAGCAAGTAGAGCAGAGACAGGAAGGTCAAGTTTAGAGAGAGGAGAGGAATGAGGAGTGAGAGAGAGAGAGAGAGAGAGAGAGGCTGATACCTCAGAACAGCAAGAGAAAGTGAAGCTTCCTGGTGGAGACCCTGGGGCCCAGCTAGGCCCAGGTGACACCACAGACTGAAAAGAAAGGATTCCAGGGCCACTGAAAGGCTTTCAAGCTTGTGGCCTGTTCCACTAAGTCATCGGGTGGAGGGATCAGGCTGCATACAGGGAACGGTCCCTAGAAACTGGAGGAAGAGAAGTCATTTTCTAAAAGTGACCACCGAGGCCCAGGGTGGTTGCAAGCGCCCAGGGCCACATCCCACTATAGAACCCCTGGGAAGAGGGCAGAGTACCATCCAGGCAAGCCTTCTTGTCCAGAACCTATAGTGGAGGCTAAGACAGGTTTATCCAGAAAAGTCAAGGCTTTGAAGGCAGCCGAGGGAAGAGACACAATAGAAGGGTGCACCGCATTTACTCCCCAAATTACCTGGGATCGGCGGAGGTCCCTGACAGGGGGTTCCAGCACACCAGTGGGCGACCAGTTCGCGACAGCCATGAACCAGTGAGTAAAACCTTGAAACTGCACCCCCTGGTGTTGCCTCCATTATTTCGCTTGCACTGCACCATCTACAACACCACCATAGACTTTAATAAGCACTAACGGTTGCCCCGGGGTACCGCTCCACCTGTGGGGAGCAGAACCACCATAGCTGCCATTACATCAGCCCCGAAGGCCCTATCCAGCAGCGGTGGCTCCATAGCCGCAATCCACAGGTGGCGTCACGAATATATTATCATAAACTTTATAATCACCACCCCCACTACTGCAATATTAGTTGACACCGCCAGGGTCACGGAGTCGGGCCCCGCCACCACTGACTACCCCCGGACTAGTCTGGCCCGACACCGGGTGTCCCAAAGGCCTGGGGTGGGCGAGTCACACACCTACACCATGGACTGTGCAAAACATTTGGTTTTTGCAAGAACGTGTGAAGGAGGCCTTATACAGCTGTCAATCTAGCAGGGATTTGGGACATTATGGAGTAGTACCCTGAAGTAGATTATAGGACAAATCCTGTCATCAGCTACCACTGTCTGATGCTGGGAGGACTGCGCTACATGATTATTCCCATACTAAGGCCGGGACCACACGGGGCACTACTGCGATGCTCGCATGACACTCGGCTCGTGCTGGCAACACAGGAGCCGAGTATCCCTGTGACTGCGGTCCGACCGTGCGAGCGGAACTCAGCTGCGCGGGGGCGGTCCGGCACTCAGGAGGGGCGGGCCGGCGCTGCGGAGGGGCGGGCCGGCATGGAGGAGGGGAGGGAGGGATTTCTCTCCCTGTCTCCTCCGTTGCCAGCTATTGCGATTCTTGCTCTGCACGCGTGGTACACCGGTGTACCGCGAGTGCAGTGCGATTTTTCTCAAGCCCCATTCACTTGAATGGGTGTGAGAGAAAGAGTCTCGCATTACAGTCGTAGCATGTTGCGATTGTTTTCTCGGTCCGATTAGGGCTGAGAAATTAATCGCTCATGTGCGCTGACACACAGGCTAATATTGGTCCGAGTGGAATGCAATGTTTTATCTCACTCCACTCGATTTTCTCGCCGTGTGGCTTAGGCCTAAAGGTAGCAATGTTTAGCATAGCACACATGCACTATAGTGTGACCATACAGTCCTCTACCCTTCACATAGACTGACTTTTGGCTATGGAATCTGATAGCAACATGATGCAGGGACAGAAAGCCGATTCCAGGCTTATGCTATGGTCACACGTGTTTTTGCTGCTTTTTAAAAAAAATATTATGAGTTTTATGCAAATTAAAAGCTGCTTTTTACAGTACCAGCAAAAGCTGTGAGATATCCGACATCTCATACACACAGTTGCTTTTTTTTCTGACTGAAGTGGAAACTGCTCCGTTTTTGAAAGCAGCAGCAAGTCAATTTTTTCAGCATTATTGCAGCATTTTGTCAACATTGAAAGCAATGAAAGTGAAAAAAAAACACTGAAAGAACGCAACCGCTGCATTTTTGCTGCTTTTGTGGTGAATAAAACTACTAACTTTATTAAATATGTACTGTAGACAAATGACAAACCAAAATGCAGCTAAAAAACGCAGCAAAGCCTGCTTTATAACTGCCACCAGAGCAGATATTGGCTGCAGAAAAAACACTCGGCAAAAACGCAACGTGTGAACAATCCCTATTTTTTTCTGATGTAGATGTAGCAGAGCCAAGTCTTTTGTGCTGTATATAACCCTGAAACGCGTCGTCCGATCTCCTGTCCCCTCACGTTTTCCTTAATGACATTTTTTTTAATTTAATGTATTGGAATAAAGATGATCAATTTTGAAGATGATCCTGGAACGTCGTCATTTCTTGTAAGGTGTGTATAGCCTCGCCACCCCCCTGACCGGCAGCTTCACCCGTCAATCAGTGCTGGGGGCAGGAGTACACAGATTGGCCTGACTGCCCGGCACGTGACACCTAGTCCTCCAGATTTTGGGGGGCTTTTTTGCCTTAAGCGGGCTTTACACGCTGCGACATCGCTAATGCGGAGTCGTTGGGGTCACGGATTTTGTGACGCACATCCGGCCGCATTAGCGATGCCGTTGCGTGTGACACCGATAAGCGATTTTGCATCGTTGCAAAACAGTGCAAAATCGCTAATCGGCGACACGGGGGTCCATTCTCAATTATCGTTACTTCAGCAGTAACGAAGTTGTTCCTCGCTCCTGCGGCAGCACACATCGCTGCGTGTGACGCCGCAGGAACGAGGAACCTCTTCTTACCTGCCTCCCGGCTGCTATGCAGAAGGAAGGAGGTGGGCGGGATGTTACGTCCCGCTCATCTCCGCCCCTCCGCTGCGATTGGGCGGCGGTTCAGTGACGTCGCTGTGACGCCGCACGGACCGCCCCCTTAGAAAGGAGGCGGTTCGCCGGTCACAGCGACGTCGCCGGACAGGTAAGTATGTGTAACGGGTCTGGGCGATGTTGTGCGGCACAGGCAGCGATATGCCCGTGTCGCGCAACAGATGGGGGCGGGTACCCACACTAGCGATATCGGGACCGATATCGCAGTGTGTAAAGTAGCCTTAAGTGGTTATTTTCCACATGTCCATAATGTAGTATTTTTAACTCCTAAACCTCAGTTTTAAAGATACCTTAAAAAAAAAAAAATAAATAAACCAAACAGCTATAAATTTGTGTGTGACTGGTGTTTGCAGTTTTCGGAGTTCGGTGGGCTGCATTATGGAGGCAGGACATGGACAGACCCTTCTGAGCCCCTGCACAGAGCGCTGTTACCTGCCCATAATACTGTATGCCCGGCTCCATAGCCAGAGTCATAAATAAGACACAAGGGCATAGGACGTAGGATGTTTTGCCTATACTAAACTGGATTAGGACAGCTCTAGTGTCCTATGTAATGGTTTGCACTTTGTGATGATATTCCACCATAAAAACATAATTAGCACCAGTGTGTCGAGCATCCCCAGTGGGGTCTTAATATGCCCAAGTTTAATTAATAATGTACGCCATTTTCCCACACACACTGTGGCTGAGGCTCCAGGACGTTTATATACGGCTTGTGTACAGGCCAGCCATTAATCTCTGCCCCCCCCCCCACCTTTCTTTTATTTTACTAATGACAGATATGGGGCTCAGAAAGAATGAGGACTAATGTAGACCAATGCACGGATAGACACCTATGGGCAGAAACATCTAGCGCTCCAGTCGCCATATCAACCACAGCACAAAGCGCAGAAAACTGACTTCTGATTGGTGGAACACTGACATGTGACAGGTATGGCGTCTGTACGACTCACGGTCTCCTAGCAACGGATGAAACTCTCCACTGCTTTATCCCGTTACACCCGGCCCACCCGTCCTCACCTCCTGCTTGCCGCATTTTATAACGCTGCCGTAGTCTTCCTCGGGGTCCTCCTCCGGTGATTCGCTTCCAGCGCACTCTGACAGGGACAGCCGGCTAAGTTCAAGCTCGATATCATCCTCCATGGTTATCGTCACGTGACCACTGCTGGTCGGAGGGAGGGGGAGGGTCCTCTGTGACGTCACGATAGAACTGACGGGGACAATGAAAAGTGAGAATTTTCCTCTTGGATGTTAGAGCCTGTAATGTGCGCACTCCGGGTCGGCATACGTGCTAATTATAGTACTGGTATATAGTCACAGTGCCCATACCAGGGTGCCCATACCAGGGTGCCAGGCAGAGGCTGCCCCTGTACAGTGTACCAGGATGCCCATACCAGGGTGCCAGGCAGAGGCTGCCCCTCTATAGTGTACCATAGTGCCCATACCAGGGTGCCAGGCAGAGGCTGCCCCTCTATAGTGTACCATAGTGCCCATACCAGGGTGCCAGGCAGAGGCTGCCCCTCTATAGTGTACCATAGTGCCCATACCAGGGTGCCAGGCAGAGGCTGCCCCTGTACAGTGTACCAGGATGCCCATACCAGGGTGCCAGGCAGAGGCTGCCCCTCTATAGTGTACCATAGTGCCCATACCAGGGTGCCAGGCAGAGGCTGCCCCTCTATAGTGTACCATAGTGCCCATACCAGGGTGCCAGGCAGAGGCTGCCCCTGTACAGTGTACCAGGGTGCCCATACCAGGGTGCCAGGCAGAGGCTGCCTCTGTACACTGCACCAGGGTGCCCTTAGCAGGTGCCAGGCAGAGGCTGCCCCTGTACACTGTACTAAAGTGCCCATAGCAAGGTGCCAGGCAGAGGCTGCCCCTGTACACTGCACCAGAGTGCCCATACCAGGGTGCCAGGCAGAGGCTGCCCCTGTACACTACACCAGAGTGCCCATACCAGGGTGCCAGGCAGAGGCTGCCCCTGTACACTACACCAGAGTGCCCATAGCAAGGTACTAGGCAGAGGCTGCCCCTATACACTGCACCAGAGTGCCCATACCAGGGTGCCAGGCAGAGGCTGCCCCTGTACAGTGTACCAGGGTGCCCATACCAGAGTGCCAGGCAGAGGCTTCCCCTGTACACTGCACCAGGGTGCCCATACCAGGGGGCCAGGCAGAGGCTGCCTCTTTACAGTGCACCAGGGTGCCAGGCAGAGGCTGCCTATCTATAGTGTACCATAGTGCCCATACCAGGGTGCCAGACAGAGGCTGCCCCTGTACAGTGTACCAGGGTGCCCATACCAGGGTGCCAGGCAGAGGCTGCCCCTGTACAGTGTACCATTGTGCAAGGCAGAGGCTGCCCCTGTACAGTGTACCAGGGTGCCAGGCAGAGGCTGCCCCTCTATAGTGTACCATAGTGCCCATACCAGGGTGCCAGGCAGAGGCTGCCCCTGTACAGTGTACCAGGATGCCCATACCAGGGTGCCAGGCAGAGGCTGCCCCTCTATAGTGTACCATAGTGCCCATACCAGGGTGCCAGGCAGAGGCTGCCCCTGTACAGTGTACCAGGGTGCCCATACCAGGGTGCCAGGCAGAGGCTGCCTCTGTACACTGCACCAGGGTGCCCATAGCAGGTGCCAGGCAGAGGCTGCCCCTGTACACTACACCAGAGTGCCCATAGCAAGGTGCCAGGCAGAGGCTGCCCCTGTACACTGTACTAAAGTGCCCATAGCAAGGTGCCAGGCAGAGGCTGCCCCTATACACTGCACCAGAGTGCCCATACCAGGGTGCCAGGCAGAGGCTGCCCCTGTACACTGCATCAGAGTGCCCATACCAGGGTGCCAGGCAGAGGCTGCCCCTGTACACTACACCAGAGTGCCCATACCAGGGTGCCAGGCAGAGGCTGCCCCTGTACACTACACCAGAGTGCCCATAGCAAGGTACCAGGCAGAGGCTGCCCCTATACACTGCACCAGAGTGCCCATACCAGGGTGCCAGGCAGAGGCTGCCCCTGTACAGTGTACCAGGGTGCCCATACCAGAGTGCCAGGCAGAGGCTTCCCCTGTACACTGCACCAGGGTGCCCATACCAGGGGGCCAGGCAGAGGCTGCCTCTTTACAGTGCACCAGGGTGCCAGGCAGAGGCTGCCTATCTATAGTGTACCATAGTGCCCACACCAGGGTGCCAGGCAGAGGCTGCCCCTGTACAGTGTACCAGGATGCCAATACCAGGGTGCCAGGCAGAGGCTGCCCCTCTATAGTGTACCATAGTGCCCATACCAGGGTGCCAGGCAGAGGCTGCCCCTGTACAGTGTACCAGGGTGCCCATACCAGGGTGCCAGGCAGAGGCTGCCCCTGTACAGTGTACCATTGTGCCAGGCAGAGGCTGCCCCTGTACAGTGTACCAGGGTGCCAGGCAGAGGCTGCCCCTCTATAGTGTACCATAGTGCCCATACCAGGGTGCCAGGCAGAGGCTGCCCCTGTACAGTGTACCAGGATGCCCATACCAGGGTGCCAGGCAGAGGCTGCCCCTCTATAGTGTACCATAGTGCCCATACCAGGGTGCCAGGCAGAGGCTGCCCCTGTACAGTGTACCAGGGTGCCCATACCAGGGTGCCAGGCAGAGGCTGCCTCTGTACACTGCACCAGGGTGCCCATAGCAGGTTCCAGGCAGAAGCTGCCCCTGTACACTACACCAGAGTGCCCATAGCAAGGTGCCAGGCAGAGGCTGCCCCTGTACACTGTACTAAAGTGCCCATAGCAAGGTGCCAGGCAGAGGCTGCCCCTATACACTGCACCAGACTGCCCATACCAGGGTGCCAGGCAGAGGCTGCCCCTGTACACTGCACCAGAGTGCCCATACCAGGGTGCCAGGCAGAGGCTGCCCCTGTACACTGCACCAGAGTGCCCATACCAGGGTGCCAGGCAGAGGCTGCCCCTGTACACTACACCAGAGTGCCCATACCAGGGGGCCAGGCAGAGGCTGCCCCTGTACACTGCACCAGAGTGCCCATAGCAAGGTGCCAGGCAGAGGCTGCCCCTGTACACTGCACCAGGGTGCCCATAGCAAGGTGCCAGGCAGAGGCTGCTGTACCGCCCCGCACGCTCGGCCGCGACCGCCGAGCTGCTCGGATCCATGCTCGTACTGCGGGTGGTGGCTCGAGCCTCTCATGGACGTCGGGGGGCACGTCGCTCTGCAAGGGAGTTGGCGCTACACGCGGGGATGTGGGGTGTTTGGATTTGAGGTGATAGTTCGTGACGCCACCCATGGGTTGTGGTGATCGTGGACACCACCGCTGCGGTGAAGGTGTGGGGGGCCCCCGGGAGCGATGTAGTAGCGCAGCTAGGTGTTGACCCCTCCGTGGGTAGGGGATATTGGTCACGGGGTCCGGTGGGCCGAGGTCCGGGTGCAGGGTGTAAGGTTACGGTGCAGCGCGGCGCCGTGCCTGATGGCACTGGTGTACTCACTCTGACACAAGACACTGGAGTCAATGGTAAACCAAACGGAGTGATGAACGGGGCCCGCAGCCGGCTGCAGCTTTTCCCAGGTTAGGGTGGCAATGTCCGCCTTTCTCCTGCACCTTTGTATGTGAATCTTGACTCCCGTGCCTAAGCATCGGTAGTCCACTCCCCGGCGTGTATCTGTCATAGGAGCCCATTTGCCCGCAGATGCTAGCCCTTTGGATCTCTGGCCCTTGGCGGTGGCACTTATCCGGAATGGTTGGGCTGTTGCCTTCAATCGGGACTTAGGTGAGAATGAACACCTGAGGTCCAGACCGTAATCAGGTAATTTGACTATGGTGGTTGCTTCTAGCCTAGTTCGGGGTCTGAGTACCCTGCCTGGTGCTCCGGTATCCAGTTGGCTCCCCGGTTCGGTTCCGGTAGGCCACTACCTTGTCCCGGTCCCTTACGGTTCCACCGGTCGTGTTCCCAATCTCCTGCAGGCGGCCACTACCGTCTGCCTCCTTGCCAATAGTGACTGGGCTCCAACCCAGCCACGGGAGTAGTCTTTGGCAGGCCTGAGCACAGGTCTGCTTCTGGACACAACCTCCCTCCTTCACGGTCAAAACCACTCTCTCTACTCACTTGAACTTGACTACTAGATTCCCGCCTCCAGGCCTGTGAACTCCTCGGTGGGTGGAGCCTGTGAATTCATCGGTGGGTGGAGCCAACCGCCTGGCTCCACCCCCCCTGGTGTGGACATCAAACCTGGAGGGTGGTGACAAGGCTTTTAGTTTGACTGCTGTTACCTAACTGGGAAGGGGATGTCACTGTGTAGTGTTGTTGTGTCTACCTGGGACGACCTGGATAGTCCACGGCGTCACACTGCCCCTGTACACTGCACCAGAGTGCCCATAGCAAGGTGCCAAGCAGAGACTGCCCCTGTACACTGCACCAGGGAGCCCATAGCATGGTGCCAGGCAGAGGCTGCCACTGTACACTCCACCAGGGTGCACATAGCTTGGTGCCAGGCAGAGGCTGCCCCTGTACACTGCACCAGGGTGCCCATAACAAGGTGCCAGGCAGAGGCTGCCCCTGTACAGTGTACTAGAGTGCCCATACCAGTGTGCCAGGCATAGGCTGCCCCTGTACACTGCACCAGGGTGCCCATAGCATGGTGCCAGGCAGAGGCTGACCCTGTACATTACACCAGGGTGCCCATAGCAAGGTGCTAGGCAGAGGCTGTCCCTTTCAACTGCACCAGGGTGCCCATAGCATGGTGCCAGGCAGAGGCTGCCCCTGAACACTGCACCAGGGTGCCCATACCAGGGTGCCAGGCAGAGGCTGCCCCTGTATCTTGTACCCTGTACCAGGATGCCCATAGCAAGGTGCCATGCAGAGGCTTCCCCTTTACATTACACCAGGGTGCCAGGCAGAGGCTGCCCCTGTACCCTGCACCAGAGTGCCCATACCAGGGTGCCAGGCAGAGGCTTCTCCTGTACAGTGTACCAGGGTGCTAATAGCAGGTGCCAGGCAGAGGCTGCCCCTGTACAGTGTACTAGAGTGCCCATACCAGTGTGCCAGACTGAGGCTTCTCTGTACACTGTACCAGAGTGCCTATAGCTTGGTGACAGACAGAGGCTGCCCCTGTACAGTGTACTAGAGTGCCCATACCTGAGGGCCAGACAGAGGCTGCCCCTGTACAGTGTACTAGAGTGCCCATACCAGTGTACCGGACAGAGGCTGCCCTTGTTCACTGTACCAGGGTGCCTATAGCAAGGTGCCAGCCAACAATTGCTCTATTACTGCCTCTCTTAGCTTGGTAACATTGTATAATAAGTTCTCATTTACCGCAAAATACGTATATCTGGACCTACCCTGTTTAAGACAGTCACATGCCCCTTTTAGAGAGTTAGCTCCCTGAGTTGGGCGGTCCTAATGTTTCCCCGGTCACTCCAGTTCAGGGATGTTTAAATCAGGGGGCGCCGCCACATCACCTGCCAGTACACATAAGGTAAACCCCTCAAACTCCAGCTCTGATGGGTCTTCTATTGGGACAAACCGGCTGTTATCTGAACCCCCGGGCACTCCCACTTACCCCCATAAGTCCCAGAACAAAAGAAAGTCCCGCACTAGTAAATTCGGATGCAATAAATTTTGGACTACCCCATCACAGGATTTTGTGCCCTGGTTAGTCTCATTGACAACTCTTTCCATAGGGTAATCCTTAGGGCGGCTTTGCATGTTGCGATATTGCGGTCAAATCGAAAGTGACGCACATCCGGCGCCGCAGTCGATATCGCAACGTGTAAAACCTTTTTGATACGATGAACGAGCGCAAAAGCATCGTTATCGTATCATCGCTGCAGCCTCCGACATTTCCATAATGCCGGTGCAGCGACAGGTACGATGTTGTTCCTCGTTCCTGCGGCAGCACACATCGCAGTGTATGAAGCCGCAGGAGCGAGGAACTTCAACTTACCTGCCGCCGGCTGCAATGAGAAGGACGGAGGTGGGCGGGATTTTTACATCCTGCTCATCTCCGCCCCTCCGCTTCAATTGGCCGCCTGCCGTGTGACGTCACTGTGATGCCGCACGACCCGCCCCCTAAGGAAGGAGGCGGGTCGCCGGCCAGAGGGACGTCGCACGGCAGGTATTTGCGTGTAAAGCTGCCGTAGCGATAATAATCGCTACGGCAGCTTTCACTAGATATCGAACGTGCGATGGGGGCGGGACTATCGCTGCAGCATCGGTAACACATTGTTACCGATGTTGCAACGTGCAAAGCCCGCCTTAGCATCCCCGTAGATGCAATCATCACTAATCTTCCGAGAATTTGTCAGAGAGGGAGTGTTGCCCTTACTAGGTCTAACAGACCAGTCATTGACATGCCATTTATTATCACTGGACATGCCTGCTACTCTGTCGGGTTGACAGTCTACACTGTAGACAGGATACACATAGTATGAACAGCGCAGACCCATGCTGTTGTTCATCAGCTTAGTACTCATGGGACAACAGGCAGCTATGTTACCTGGGCTGTGACACCTCCAAAAAATTACACCATCATTTAAGACCTTCGGCAATCCCTCCCGCTTTGGACCTAGGTAACCCCCCATTTGTGACTCCAGTACCCTGCCCTACCTTTGGGAACCCCAATATGGAGATGCTATAACCTCTTCTTTCCCCGGGGTCCTCTCAGCCCATTGGTACCTTTCTACCGAGCCTACTAGATCATCAGAACTCCAGAGAATCTTCTAGGCAACCCAGGTCTGCACTGGCCTTGAAAGGGCATGAATTAATTGGTCCATGACAACCTGCTATGCCATTTCAGCTGCAGTGGAGGACTCTGGCTGCAACCACTTTTGGACTAAGTGCAACAATATGTGGGACCAGTGACATTTGTCACTATGATAAATCAAGTCGTGCATCTGTTGCACCCTTACAGTCAAAGTCAGTCTTAAGCGCACCAATATCTGCATTTTTAAGATATTCTTTGGCATCTTGCAATGCAGGTGATAATAGGCCTTTTGTGGCTTACCAGTTAGATATGGCACCAGCAACACCACCCACTGCTCTGGTGACAGGTTCTCTCTCTCAGCATCCCTTTCAAATACAGTAGAAAATACTTCAATATCATCCCCTGGGGTTATCTTTTGACATGCGAGTCATTACATAGACTCGCGGATGGAGTGGCCACCCTGCTACGGCTAAAGCGCCTGCTGTTGCAGTCTCTGCTGTTGTTCGGCCTGTTCGATCAGCAGTTTATTAGTTTCCTGTTGCTGCAGCTGAGCTTGCTGTTGCTGTGTACTTGCCTGCATCAGCTGCTTATTAGACTCGTGCTGAGCTTGTTTCTGCTGTTGAATATTGGCCTGCACCAGCTGCCTGATTAGCTCCTCCATTTTGTCCGACCGTGCTTCCATTCTTATGGCCACCTTCACTCAGAATTTAACTCTCCGGCTGGTTTATTCAATTCTCATAAATGGCTACACTGGAACAAACTTAAGAAAGCCTTTTCCCGCACAAAGGTACAAGCATGAAAATAGCAAGTACATGTAGCTGTGTTGTCTGTGCACTCAAGTACAGGGTTCCACTCTTCTGACAATCAGAGCACAGCTGTGGAAGTTTGTTACCTCCATACACAGTGATTCCAGAGGCCCACATTTTACCTGCTCGAGCACACCCTACAGGTGGAGATACAGTGAAGGAAATATGTCTTAGATCCCTTGCTGATTTTGTAAAGGTACTGTCACACATAACGAGATCGCTAGCGAGATCGCAGATGAGTCACCGTTTTGGTGACGCAGTAGCGATCCCGTTAGCGATCTCATTATGTGTGACACTTACCAGCGATCAGGCCCCTGCTGTGAGATCGCTAGTCGTTGCAGAATGGTCCATGTCATTTTCTTCAAAGGCGACGTCCTGCTGGGCAGGACACATCACTGTGTTTGACACTGTGTGACAGGCTGAGATTGTTATACAGGTGGCTACTGCGACCTGTATTGTTCCTGCATCGCTGGTAAGGTATGACTGTGTGACATCTCACCTGCGACCTCCCAGCGACTTACCTGCGATCCCTATCAGGTCGCATCGTTTTCGGGATCGCTGGTAAGTCGTTGTGTGTGACTGGGCCTTAAGTTTCCCCGCTGATAAAGACGTGAACAGTCTATGATTTTAAAGGTAGGTTCACTTAAACAATCAACAGTAGGAGACAGAATATCAAAAATAAAGTCCAGAAAATCACATTGTATAAATTCTATACATTTATTTGCACTTTGCCGAGAGAAATAAGTGTTTGTTCCCCCACCAACCATTAAGAGTTCTGGCTCCTACAGACCACTCAGACTCTCCTAATCAACTCGTTACCTGCATTTTAGAAAAAATGAATTATTTTGTAAATAAAATTGGCCAAATTTACTTGAGCCCAGTTACCACGCAAGGGAATAACTCTCAACTGGGTCCTAATCTAAATTTTTACCTTTTATTGTGTCATTCCTGACCTTTCTTTATATGGGCTATAAAAGAACCTTCAAAAGAAAAATTAAAACACCTGAGATCACTGGGAGGAGTGCACAGACAAAGGGCACGACTCCATAATACAAAATAGAAGAATTGCTGGCACTTGCTAAACTGAAGGTCTGAACTGGTGAAAACGGAACATGTTTTCTGGGCAGTAATGCATATTCACATTTCAATATTCAATATTCACTATTTACATCTTTCAATTATCGTTACCCTTCCCTTTACTTGGGTGCAACTGTTAATTTGCAACTGTTAATTTGGATAATGTATGCTATGTTCAGTTTGCACCAGTTCAGACCTTCAGTTTAGGAACTGTTAGCAATTCTCCTATTTTGTATTATGGAGTCATGTCTTTTATCTGCACACTCCTCCCAGTGACCTCAGGTGTTTTCATTTTTCTTCTTTTGTAAGTTTTTTCTAGCCCATATAAAGAAAGGTCAGGATTAACATGAAAAGAGGCAGAAATTTAGATTAGGACCCAGTTGAGAGTTATACCTTGCCGTGGTAACTGTCTCAAGTAACTTTGGCCAATTTTATTTGCAAAATAAATATTTTTTTCTTAAAAAATGTTGTCATGTTTTATGGGCAGTAATGCATATTCTCATTTCAATATTCACTATGTACAGTGCCGTGCGAAAGTATTCGGCCTCCTTGAATTTTTCAACCTTTTCCCACATTTCAGGCTTCAAACATAAAGATAAAAATTTTAATGTTATGGTGAAGAATCAACAACAAGTGGGACACAATTGTGAAGTTGAACGAAATTTATTGCTTATTTTAAACTTTTGTAAGAAATAATGAACTGAAAATTGGGGCATGGAATATTATTCGTCCCCTTTACTGTCAGTGCAGCAAACTCACTCCAGAAGTTCATTGAGGATTTCTGAATGATCCAATTTTGTCCTAAATGACTGATGATGATAAAATATAAGCCACCTGTGTGTAATCTAGTCTCCGTATAATTGCACCTGCTCTGGGATAGTCTCAGTGTTCTGTTTAAAGCACAGAGAGCATCATGAAGACCAAGGAACACAACAGGCAGGTCCGTGATACTGTTGTGGAGATGTTTAAAGCTGTGCAATCGATCATATTGAAATGGAAGGAGTATCATACTACTGCAAATCTACCAAGATCCGGCCATCCCTCAAAAATTTAATCTCAAACAAGGAGAAGACTGATCAGAGATGCAGCCAAGAGGCCCATGATCACTCTGGATGAACTGCAGAGATCTACAGCTGAGGTGGGAGAGTCTGTCCATAGGACAACAATCAGTCATACACTGCACAAATCTGGCCTTTATGGAAAGAGTGGCAAGAAGAAAGCCATTTCTCAAAGATATCCATAAAAAGTGTTGTTTAAAGTTTGCCACAAGCCACCTGGGAGACACACCAAACATGTGGAAGAAGGTGCTCTGGTCAGATGAAACCAAAATCGAACTTTTTGTGCACAATGCCAAACGATATGTTTGGCGTAAAAGCAACACAGCTCATCACCCTGAACACACCATCCCCACTGTCAAACATGGTGGTGGCAGCATCATGGTTTAGGCCTGCTTTTCTTCAGCAGGGACAGGAAATATGGTTAAAATTGATGGGAAGATGGATGGAACCAAATACAGGTCCATTCTTGAAGAAAATCTGTTGGAGTCTGCAAAAGACCTGAGACTGGGACGGAGATTTGTCTTCCAACAAGACAATGATTCCAAACATAAAGCAAAATCTGCAATGGAATGGTTCACAAATAAACGTATCCAGGTGTTAGAATGGCAAAGTCAAAGTCCAGACCTGAATCCAATCGAGAATCTCTGGAAAGAGCTGAAAACTGCTTCTCACAACACTCTCCATCCAACATCACTGAGCTCGAGCTGTTTGCAAAGGAAGAATGGGCAAGAATTTCAGTCTCTTGATTTCAAAACTGATAGAGACATACCGCAAGCGACTTGCAGCTGTAATCGCAGCAAAAGGTGGCGGTACAAAGTATTAACTTAAAGGGGACAAATAATATTGCACTCCCCAATTTTCAGTTTATTATTTTTTATAAAAGTTTAAAATAATTAACAAATTTCGTTCAACTTCACAATTGTGTCCCACTTGTTGTTGATTTTTCACCATAAAATTTAAATTTTTATCTTTATGTTTGGAGCCTGAAATGTGGGAAAAGGTTGAAAAATTCAAGGGGGCCGAATACTTTCGCAAGGCACTGTACATCCTTCAGTTATCTTTTCCGTTCCCTTTACTTGAGTGCAACTGTTAATTTGGATAAAGTTTGTCAATGGGAAAACTTACAAAATCAGCAACGCATCAAATAATTATTTCCTTCACTGTATGTTGAACAGCCATCCCAGCCGTCTTTTAGTTGTTCACAAAAAACATGGCCAATTTACCCTCTCAACATCTAACATGTTGGATCATTTTTACGGGTTCACATCACTGAGGCTAATAATCTCAGCGATACACATCTCCCCACTAGTATTTTACCAGTGACCATCTTTCAGTTTGTTTATGCATGGAAAAAAACAATATGGTTAACATGCAAGATCTCATGCTTTCACTGTGAAAGGGGCCTTGGAGGATTTTGGGATCCTGTTCTGCATGCTAAGGTTCCAGAACCCAGACGTTTGGGTCTGACTTTTGCCAGAAAATCAGGCCCTTTTTGGGGATAATAAGGGTTTTTGCTACACACTTTTGACAGTAAGGCCATGTGCACATGTTGAGTATTTGGTATGATTTTTACCTCAGTATTTATAAGGTAATAGCTGGAGTGGTTAAAAAATGTAGAAGTGGCACCTGTGTTTCTATTATACTTTTTTTTTACTGTTCCACTCCTGGTTTTGACTTACAAAACTGAGGTAAAACTCACCAAATACTCAACGTGTGCATGTGACCTAACTTTAAAATTTAAATTCAAATTTAGAAAAATTACCAGTTTGGGGCTACACCCTATTTTATTAAATTAGAAGGGCAGCCCCAGACTGATGGTAGATACTGTTTAATTGCAAAAACTGGCATATACATAAAAGCCATGCCAAAACCAAACCATGCTTCAAAAATGTGCACAAAATTCATGTTAAAAGACGCTTCTTTTGGCATTTTTCAGGTCCTATAGAGTGAAGCTTATGCAAAAAATAGGACAGTGTTTGCAAAACCATCCTAAAAGCATGGACGCCTTCTGTACGGCTCAGCTTGATTGACAGGTCTTTCCTTATTTAATTTCCGAAACTCCATGTTATGAAAAATATGTCAACTTTTTTCATAGACCATTAAATATACGAGGATACCAATATGTGTATTTTGATCACTTTCATGAGATATTTGTCAGACTTGTGTAACAAGTTTTTTGACAAACCTCATTTACTTTACATGTCTCACATGAAGACTTAAATTCCTAAATTTAATTCTTAAGAAAGAAAAAACAAACATTGGAGTAGCCACATTATTGATAATGCAGTAGTGCCTTTCAGAACTATTATAGGCATCTAAATATGACGGTCTTAGAGGACTTCATACCCTTTGCTTTCCTTTAAGGTGATTGTCAATCCCAGGACAAAGGTAGGCCTTTCTCTTGGCTACCATCACTTTCATACCTCACGCAATGACCAGGGCATCAAAGGACTAAGTGGTGGAAATGGTATTGATTGAGACAAGACCTCCTTCTGTGTCGGTGCATCTTCCATGACAGAGAAGGAAGCTTAGCTATTATACTTAGAAAACCTGCCACCTCCATCACATATCGACATAGTAATGGGGTAAGCTCATTGATGGCTTCAGAACAAATGCCCGAGTGAAAAGTTCGGAATTAGGAAAGAGAATCTGAAATAAGATTTGATGATATCTTCTAGTAAGTTAATAAAAGCTCCCGCTGTAAAAAACTGTGGATGTTGTATATGTATTAAAAAGTCATTGCTCTGGACGGATGCCACATTATGCAGATTTTTTTGCCTATGTTTACCAAGTGCTACTCATTTATCAGTGACAACCAATACTATTCTAACTAGAAAAGTGGTGGAATAAACAACAAAGTGCAAGACAATTGAAGATTTTTCAAATGTAGCTTACTTTATCATTTTTTTTCTCATAAATGTTTGTACCTATAGGATCTGGCACAAGATGGCAGTGTTGTGATTCTTTGTATTACAAATGCCATGTCCATATACAAAAATTACACTAAAATGTAATTTCTGAATCTCTGCATTTGAATGTACTTGTCCTGTAAATTATTGTTGGTACCCCAAGTCAGTAAGGGCAACATTCCCAACTTTTAAACCTCTGCACCCTCATTCCCCGCAGCCCTGTATTCAGACCATAAGACGCACCCCCCACTTTCCCCCAACATTTGGGGGGAAAAAAGTGCGTCTTATGGTCCGAAAAATACGGTACTGTGTGCAGAATTATTAGGCGAATCAGTAGTTTGATCACATAATCATTTTTATACATGTTGTCCTACTCCAAGCTGTAGAGGCTTGAGAGCCAACTGCCAATTAAGTAAATCAGGTAATGTGCATCTCTGTGATGAGGAGGGGTGTGGTGTAATGACATATATAAGGTGTGCTTAATTATTAGGCAACTTCCTTTCCATTGGCAAAATGGGTCAGAAGAGAGATTTGACGGGCTCTGAAAAGTCCAAAATTGTGAGATGTCTTGCAGAGGGATGCAGCAGTCTTGAAATTGTCAAACTTTTGCCGTTTTTCAGATCGTTAGCGGTCGCTCGTAGGTGTCACACGCAACGACGTCGCTAACGACGCCGGATGTGCGTCACGAATTACGTGACCCCAACGATAACTCGTTAGTGATGTTGTTACGTGTAAAGCGGCCTTTAGGGCTAGCACACACACAGCTTTTTCTGTCTGCGGATAAACACTGCGGTTTTGGCAGCATTTTTCTACCCAATTTTCACTATATCTGCATTAGTTTTTTTAATCGCTAGTGAAAACAATGGCAGCTTTTTCATATAAATAGTGATAGATCACTGCAATAAACACAGCATTTAACAGTTCTGCAAGCAGTGATTTACTCACTCTGTGAGGGTTTCAAAAAACACTACAAGTGTTTAACCCCATTGAAATGAATGGGGGGTGTTTTTCTGAACAATGATCATTCAGAATAGTGCTGTGTGGGTATTAGCCCTTAATAAGAAAAGCATTAAACTGTTAATATAAATTCACTTGAACTTTAAACACA
The DNA here is from genome assembly GCF_048569485.1 of Anomaloglossus baeobatrachus. Classification (NCBI taxonomy): domain Eukaryota; kingdom Metazoa; phylum Chordata; class Amphibia; order Anura; family Aromobatidae; genus Anomaloglossus; species Anomaloglossus baeobatrachus. The sequence continues at coordinate 248,476,978 of NC_134356.1, read as the reverse complement.
CCAATATTGTAGCACACCAACTCCCTTGATGCCTGTGTAGAGCACGGTTTGTTCAAAAGTGACCATGTACAGGCACGGCATCCACATGAAAGCTCTGAAGCTCTGTCTTACTTCCATATTTTTAAATATGATCCCATCACAATCCTAACTTGAAATTTGGTACAGATGTGGCCAGTAACATAGCAGGCACATGTGCATTTTTTGAAATTTTTAAATTAAACATTTTTTTCGGAAATTCATTTTAAAATGTTGTGTTTTCGTTTGCGGTAAAATATTAACAAAGATGAGTATCTTGTGACATATCTGGTTAAAGCCTGTATAGTTCTGAGTAGAATGGTGTTTATTTTGTTTCTCTATCTTTTTTTATAGCCTGAATTATGAGAAGAAATGTAAAGGCAGGCAACACCGAAATTCGCACTTTTTCCAAACTTTGAAAATCAATTAAAAAAAAAAAATATCTAGAATTTTTTTTTCTTCACATTTTGCATTCACTGACACACTATTACCAAATAACAAAATCTCAAAGGAATTAAAAATATAGAGGTAAAAATCATTGGTTCACTTGACATGGAATGGCCCAGCACAAGGTGTGCCATACTCAGAGACATGGCCAAAGTAAGGAAGGCTGAAAAACGACCACCTTTGAACAAGAAACATAAGATAAAACGTCAAGACTGGGCCAAGAAATATCTTAAAGGGGTGGTTCACCCATTTTTTTTATTTTCTGTAGGAGTTCTACTTACCTTTCTAGGCGTTTTCTCCATTGTCTTCTGTTTCCAGTTCTGGCACTGAGCGGCGCTATCCTGCACGCTCAGTGCCTGTCACATGACCCCCTGGAGCTGTGGCCGCCAGCATCCTCTGACGTCCCGGCATTTCCGGGCTCTCAAACAAGACGGGTACGTCAGAGGATGCCGGCGCCACTCAGATTGAGTGACAGGGCTGTGGGTGGTAACTACCGCACATCACAGCCCAGCATCAAGGGGAGGAGCCGGAGGACGTCACTGTGGAGCCGGCGTCCTGCAGATGGTGAGGCACTGGGCGCCAGTGTGCAGTACGGGGGGGTTCTTCAGCTGAATCCCCCCCTGCACGTAAGTATGTGATCACACTGTCCACCCGCCCGCTCTGCTGCGATGTCAGGAGAGCAGCCGGTGTCGGGCAGGGTGATCATCTGCTCCTCCCAGCAGCAAGACACTGACAGGCATGTCACCGCTGTGCTCTGCCATCTGTCCTGCTGCATGGGACCAACTGTCTGCACTCTGTCACCTGCACCACAAGTCACAGAGTGGAGACAGTTGGTGACAGAGCACCTCTGCCCCCCTCGCTCTTTCCCCACTCTCTTCTCTCCCCCCACTCTTCTCCCCTCTTCCCCCTCTTCTCTGCCCCCCTCTTATCCCCCTCTCCTCTCACCCCTCTTTTCCCTCGCTCTCTTCCCCCCCTCGCTCTCTTCCCCCCCTTCGCTCTCTTTTCCTCCCCCCCGCGCTCTCTTTTCCTCCCCCCCGCACTCTCTTTCCCTCCCCCCTCGCTCTCTTTTCCTCCCCCCGCGCTCTCTTTTCCTCCCCCCTGCGCTCTCTTTTCCTCCCCCCTGCGCTCTCTTTTCCTCCACCCGCGCTCTCTTTTCCTCCCCCCGTGCTCTCTTTTTCTCCCCCGCGCTCTCTTTTCCTCCCCCACCGCGCTCTCTTTTCCTCCCCCCTGCGCTCTCTTTTCCTCCCCCTGTGCTCTCTTTTCCTCCCCCTGTGCTCTCTTTTCCTCCCCCCCTCGCTTTCTTTTCCTCAGCCCCTCGCTCTCTCTCTTTTCCCTCGCTCTCTCCTGGCATGGTCAGTACAGAAATCTCTCCTTCGTGGAGGGGTGAGAGGGCGTAATAAACATGGAGTCCCTACTGTGTTTGTGTCTGTGTATTTATTTCTAATAAAGTATTTTTCTCTGTGTGGTCTTTTTTTTTTTTGAAACCCTTTATTGGAGATTCTTAATGGCCAGGTCAAACTTGGCCTGACATTAAGAATCTCGGGCTTTATACCAGCTGGTAAAACATAGCTGGTATTAACCTTTTATTACCCAGCGTGCCACCTGCCACCAGGGCCACTGGAAGAGTTGGATACAGCGCCAGAAGATGGCGCTTCTATGAAAACGCCATTTTCTGGGGCGGCTGTGGACTGCAATTCGCAGCAGGGGGCCCAGAAAGTTTGGGCACCCTTCACTGCGGATTCCAATCCCCAGCTGCCTAGTTGTACCTGGCTGGACTCAAAAATTCAGCGAAGCCCATGTAATTTTTTTTTTTAATTATTTCATGAAATTCATGAAAATAAAAAAAAAAGGGCTTCTCTATATTTTTGGTTTCCAGCCGGGTACAAATAGGCAGCTGGGGGTTGGGGGCAGCCCGTAGCTGCCTGCTGTACCTGGCTAGCATACAAAAATATGGCGAAGCCCACGTCATTTTTTTAAAAAAGTTTTCAGGCAAAAACCTTTATAAAAAAAAAATGCTTCCCTGGATTTCTATTGCCAGTGAAAGTAACACCAAGCAGCGGGGGTTAGCAGCCAGTAGCTGCTTGGGTTACCCTTAGCAATAGAAAATACAGCAGGAGCCCTCAAACAATGTGATTTTTTTGTTTGTTTTTTTTTTTTTTAGTGAATTTTTTTAAAAAAAAAATCGTCATGGGCTTCGCCCATCGAGCACCAGAGCATTTTACTGCTCAATTCATCCCAAGTAATCAGATGACTCCAGTGTCGGCCGATTACTTGTTCTGTGTCCCCCTGCATCCATTGCAGCGTGTACGGGCTGTGAGGTCAGCGGAGTTCAGTCCAGCACTGGCGTCAACTGATCTGAACGCAGCTGAACTCCAGCCTGCACACGCTGCGATGGATGCAGGGGGACATAGAACAAGTAAGGTCTAAGCCACACGGCGAGAAACACAGTGCGAGTGGAGTGTGATAAAACATCGCATTCCACTCGGACCAATATTAGCCTGTGTGTTAGCGCACATGAGTGATTATTTTCTCCGCCCTAATTGGACTGAGAAAACAATCGCAGCATGCTACAACTGTAATGCAAGACTCTCTCTTTTACCCATTCAAGTGTATGTGGTGAGAGAAAAATCGCACTGCACTTGCGGTACATCGGTGGACTACGTAGGAGAGAGGGAGAGAAATCCCTCCCACCACTCCTCAGTGCTGGTCCACCCCTCGAGTGGCGGACCGCCCCCCGCAGCTGAGGTCTGCTCGCACAGTCGGACCTCAGTCGCAGGGACACACGCATGACACTCAGCTCTGCTGTACTGAGCGTGAGCCGAGTGTAATGCGAGGGGATCTCAGTAATCCCCGTGTGGCCCCAGCCTGATCGGCCGACACTTGAGTCAGCTGATCTGAACTCAGCTGAACTCCTGTACACACAGCCCGCACACACAGCCCGCACACGGTCACATGTGATCGGCAGCAGGCAGCGACTGCTGTTAAGGCTACATTCACATGACCGTTCCGTTTTTGCGGGCCACAAAAAACGGTCCTTTTGTTTCACGGATGCATCCTAGTGGTATCCGTGTGACATCTGCGTGCCTTCCGGGTTTTTTTGCGGACCGCAAAAAACGGAAGCAGCAAGAAAGATAAATAGATGAGTAGATATAGAGATGGATAGATAGATATAGAGACAGAGGGATAGAGGGATGAATGAATGAATGAATAGAGGGCTGGATAGATAGATAGATAGATAGATAGATAGATAGATAGATAAGAAAGACATATATAATGTCCTACCCCCCTGCATATTCTAAGCTGGCACCCTTTTGTGACTGTCATGTGGCACTAAGGTGCTTAGTCTTGTATTTAGCCAATAAATAAATAAAAAAAAAATGACATGCGGTCCCCCTATCTTTTGTAGCCAGCTAGGGTAAAGCAAATGGCTGCAGCCTGCAAACCACAGCTGGCAGCTTCACCTTTGCTGGTAATCCAAAACAGAGGCCCCCCCACACTGTTATTTTAAATTAACTAAATAATTTAAAACAAAAAACATGGGGTCCCCCGAAATTGGATCACCAGCCAAGGTAAAGCGGACAGCTGTGGTCTGGTATTCTCAGACTAGGGAGGTTCACCGTTATTGGACACTCCCCAGCCTAAAAATAGCAGGCTGCAGCCGCCCCAGAAGTAGCGCATCCATTAGATGTGCCAGTCCTGGTGCTTCGCGCCAGCTCATCCCGTTGCCCTGGTGCGGTGGCAAGCGGGGTAATATATGGGGTTAATACCAGATGTGTAATGTCACCTGGCATCAAGCCCTGGAGTTAGTGATGTCAGGCGTGTATCAGATACCCGACATCACCAACCCAGGCAGTAATAAAAAAAAAAAAAAATAGACAACAAACACATTTTTATTTGAAAAAACACTCCCCAACACATTCCCTCTTTCACCAATTTATTAGACAGAAAAACAAATCCAGGTCTGGTGTAATACAAGGGGGTCCCACGATGATCCATACCATAGTCAATGTCCCAGTCAATGAAGAACAGAATGTTCCCTATTTGCTGGGAGAGCCGTGCAGTGACCTGAGCTAACATCAATAGGTCAGCCCAGGTCACTGCAGGGCATGACGAGTGCTGCTATCAGGAGGTTAGCGAGGTATATTACCTGCGATGATCGCTGAACTCCTGACAGCAGCGCTGTCACCGAGTTCAATGACAGCCGCCTTCAAAAACAAAGTATCGCGAGCGGCCCGTGACGTTACCACTAGTCACAGTCTCGGGTCGACAGCGAGAGGTGATGTGACAAGCGGCGGGCATAGAAGGCAGTGACGACCGCTGACGTCAGGAGGGCAGGACTTCATCACCGTATGTAATGAACTTACTAACCTCCTGACGGTAGTGCTTGTCATCCCCGCGGCTGCTGACACTGCTGAGCGGGCAGCCGCGGGGCTGGGGCTGGAGCGGGACACTGACTGCACGGGCACCCAACGGAAGTCACATGGAAGTGCTTCCGTGTTGCTTCCGGGAATTTTGCGGACCCATTGACTTGTATTGAGTCACGGTTCGTTATTACGGAACAGGATAGGACATGTTCCATAATAACGGAGCGGACATACGGCATCCGATGTGTTTTTTTTTGTAGGATCTGATGCACATGGAAGTGCTACCGCGTGCCATCCGATTCTACACAAAAGACATTGAAAAGATGGTCCTGTCTGTGGGGCTGCAAAAAAACAGGAACTGACCAGGACAAACGGAACGGTCATGTGAAGGAACCCACCTTCACCCATTGCAGCGTGTGCGGGCTGTGAGATCAGGAGTCAGCTGACTCCAGCGCCGGCCGATAAATTCTGTGTCCCGCTGCAGAAGGATCCGGTAAAATAACGGTTGCATGCGCTGCACATTTAATCCACAGGATCCGGTCATATGCGGTTTGCGGATGATACGGACGACACACAGACTAGGCAAGAGGGAAAAAAGCAATCTCATCACCCCGTCACTTTTTTTTCCCCAATTATTTTTTTCACATGTTGCGCCGGCTAATAATCAGAATTTCTGTGTACACACACACACACACACACACACACTCACGCACACTCACAAAAACACACACACACACTCACACACAAACACTCACAAACACACACAAACACTCACAAACTCACACACACTCACGCACAAACACTCACAAAAACACACACACACTCACACACACACACACTTTCTTCCCCTGGTTGTGTGCAGAGCTGGCAGCTTCGGATGTCTCTGTGTGATTTCTCTCATCCACACAGGGACGAGGCAGGGAGGAGGCTTTGGGTGGAGATCTGGGGGGGGTGTGCTAGATAAGCTAGACACCGCCCTAGAGCCACAAAGAATTCTGGAACTTGTAGGAACTGAACACAGGGAGTCAGAGGAGAGATTAACCCCATCAGAGCTGGAGCCAGCAATGAGCATGTGCTGCTAGTGCACAATAAAACCTAATTTTGCTGAAAAAACATAATAGATGTGTTGAGGGGCACATATTAGCAAGATTTATCAGAAAAAAAAAAAATCAGTTTTGGTAACTGGACAACTTCTTTAAGACTGATTTTTCAAAGACTGATGAAATGAGAGTGACTCTTGATGGGCCAGATGCTGGATCAGTAAAGGGCAGAGAGCTCCACTCCGACTCAGACGCCAGCAGGGTGGAGGTGGGGCACTGGTATTGGTTGGTATCATCAAAGATGAACTTGTGAAACCTTTTCGGGTTGAGGACGGAGTGAACCTCAATTCTCAGATCTACTGCCAGTTTCTGGAAGACAACTTCTTCAAGCACTGGAAGAAGTCGGTATCGTTCAAGAAAAACATGATTTTCATGCAGGACAATGCTGCATCACATGCATCCAACGACTCCACAGTGTGGCTGGCCAATAAAGGTCTAAAAGATGAAAAAATAATGACATTGCCCCCTTGTTCACCTGATCTAAAACCCATAGAGAACCCTCATAAAATGTGAGATCTACAGGGAGGGAAAACAGTACACCTCTCGGAACAGTGTCTAGGAGGCTGTGGTGGCTGCTGCACGCAATGTTGATCGTAAACAGATCAAGCAACTGACAGAATCTATGGATGGTAGGCTGTTGAGTGTCATCATAAAGAAAGGTGGCTATATTGGTCACTCCTTTTTTTGGGTTTTGTTTTGCATGTCAGAAATGTTTATTTCTAAATTTTGTGCAGTTATATTGGTTTACCTGGTGAAAATAAACAAGTGAGATGGGAATATATTTGGTTTTTATTAAGTTGCCTAATAATTCTGCACAGTAATAGTTACCTGCACAAACAGATATCCTCCTAAGATAGCCAAATCTAAAACAACTCCACTCCAACTTCCAAAAATATTAAGCTTTGATATTTATGAGTCTTTTGGGTTGATTGAGAACATAGTTGTTGATCAACAATAAAAAAATCCTCAAAAATACAACTTGCCTAATAATTCGGCACACAGTATATATATATCACCTGTTGACCACTTAGATTACACTGTCAAACTCTCACAGTGTGATCTAACGTGCTCCAGCGGGGATCGCTCTGTTCCTCTTCGCCATCGGCAGTCGCGTGACTCGATCACAGGGCGCCAATGTGTTGCCATGACAGAGCAGGGTCAGATGAAGACCCCTGTCGCTGTCATGACTTCACTTCCTCAGAGTGCTGGCACAATGTCACCCTAGGTACGGGGGAGTACCAAATGAATGGCGAAAGGGAAGGAAGGAGGAACTCTGCATCTAGGGAAGGGGGAGATAGTGACCCCTGACCAAATCTACCGCTATTCCCTGGGTCCCTCTCCATCCTAGATAGGTTCCTCACCTATGCACCATGCTGGATACCTGACCCAAGGTATCCCTAGTGCTGGGGTCTAAATAGGGAACGGATGGGATGAGCTCTTCATCAACCCCAGTAAACACTAAAGAAAACACAAGGAGGACACACAGGATAAAATGAAAGAATTACTTATCTACAGATGTCTCAAGTGGAGGTTGAGCAAAGTTTCAGCAATGGTACCACAGATGAGTACAAGCCATCTGCTTGCAACCAGAGCTTGAATTAACTGAATAATATCAGCAGCACAAATCCAGGGAAGATGGAAGTATTTAAGTACAAAGGCAATTCTGACAATCAGTATCTGGACGGAAGAAGAGCTCTTGCTGGGTTCTAAAGGGGAAGAGATAAAAACCAAGCAGGAAACCTCCCAGCACAATGAATGCCAATTTCAGGAACAATGGAAAGTCAGGGAGCATTTTGTGCAGTCATGGCCAGAAACCACATAAAAGGTAAAGCTGGGTTCACACATAGCGACAGCGACAATGACGTCGCTGTTACGTCACCATTTTCTGTGACGCAACAGCGACCTTGTATGTCGCTGTTATAATCGCTGCTTAGCTGTCAAACACAGCAGACGCAGCAGCGATCATAACGTCGCTACATGTGCAGAGAGCAGGGAGCCGCGTACACTGCTTAGCGCTGGCTCCTTGCTCTTCTAGCTACAGTACACATCGGGTTAATTACCCGATGTGTACTGCAGCTACATGTGCAGAGAGCAGGGAGCCGTGCACACTGCTTAGCGCTGGCTCCCTGCTCTCCTAGCTACAGTACACATCAGGTTAATTACCCGATGTGTACTGCAGCTACATGTGCAGAGAGCAGGAGCCAGCAGCACAGGCAGCGTGAGAGCGGCGGAGGCTGGTAACTAAGGTAAATATCGGGTAACCACCTTGGTTACCCGATGTTTACCCTGGTTACAGCTTACCGCAGCTGCCAGATGCCGGCTCCTGCTCCCTGCTCGCTTCATTTCGTCGCTCTCTCGCTGTCACACACAGCGATCTGTGCGTCACAGCGGGAGAGCAACAATAAAAAAACGAACCAGGGCTGTGTGTAACGAGCAGCGATCTTACAGCAGGGGCCAGATCGCTGCTCAGTGTCACACACAGCGAGATCGCTAATGAGGTCACTGCGGCGTCACAAAAACCATGACTCAGCAGCGATCTCGCTGTGTGTGAAGCACCCGTAACAGCACCCTATGATAAGGAGAAAAGATTGGACACTGCAGGCATAAAGTCCCATAGAGGGACTAGTAAAACCATTAAAAAATGTAAAAAGAAAAAGTTTTAAAAAATATGAGAAAAAAAATAAAATTTCAAATCACCCTTTTTTTTGCCCCATTGAAAATAAAATAATAAAAAATACACATTTTGTATCGCCGAGTTCAGAAATGCCCGATCTATCAAAATATAAAATCAAATAACCGTTTTGGTAAACGGCGTAGTGAGACAAAAATTCAGAACGCCAGAATGAAAGTTTTTTTGGAAGCCACAACATTACATTAAAATGCAATAACAGGCGATTAATACGTAGCATCTATCCAAAATTGGCATAATTAAAACCGCCAGCTCAAGATACAAAACATAAGCCCTCACTGAGCCCCAGATCCCAAAAAATGAGACCATTATGGGTCCTGGAAAATGGCGCCAAAAGTGCAATTCTTTTTTTTGACAAATATTTGAATTTTTTTCACCACTTAGATGAAAGTAAAACTATACATGTTTAGTATCTACTGGGAAATCATAGTGCTGGGTCAGTTTTACCAAATAGCGAACAAAGTCAATAAAAAACACAAAAAACAATTGTGCAGTCACACTTTTTTTTGCAATTTCACCTTACTTGGAATTTTTTTACCCATTTTTCAGTACAATATGGGTCTGAATTAATGGTTTCATTCAAAATGACAACTCGTCCCACAAAAAACAAGCTCTCATATGGCTATATTAACAAAAAAAATTAAGTTATGGCTCTTGGAAGAATGGGGGAAAGCACACGGGGGTGAAGGGGTTAATAAAGATTGATGCAATTTTTATTCAGTTTGAAAGTGTTGCCCCTTTCCTCTGTTTGGATACATCAATATACTAGCTACTGTACAACATACACCAATCAGTATAGTACAAGTCTGGTGTTGCTTTTTTGATGAGTTTAAGATTGGGGTTATGTACATACTGACTTTCAACTCTTGATCACCCCTCCTCACCTTTTATGTCCTGTATACAGTGCCTTGAAAAAGTATTCATATCCTGTGAAGTTTTTAACATTTTCTCATGTTACACCCACAAACTGAGATGCATTTTATGGGGATTTTATATAATATACCAACACTTTTGTTTGTGAAGTGTAAAGAAAATTATACAAGGTTTTTTAAACATTTTAAAAATATGTATCTGAAAATTGTGACGTGCATTTGTATTCAGCCCCCCCTTAGTCAATACTTTGCAGGACCATCTTTCACTGCAATTACTGGTGTAAATCTTCTGGGGTATGTCTCTACCAGCTTTGCACATCTAGAAACTGGCATTTTTGCTTATTCTTTGTAAAATACCTCTAGCTCAGTGATATTGGTTGGAAACGACTGTGAACAGCAATTTTCAATCTTGCCAAAGATTCTCTATAGGATTTAGGTCTGGACTCTGAACGGCCATTCACATATGAATATGCTTTGATCTAAACCATTCTTTTGTAGCTCTGACAGTAGGTTTGGGGTCCTTGTCCTGCTTGAAGTTCAAAAAGTTCTAATTTGGTTTCATCTGACCAGAGCACCTTCTTCCACATACTAGCTGTGTCTCATTTTACAGGCTAAATGCAAAAAACTATTGTGGAAAATTAACCCTGCACATCACCCTGACAAAACCATATCCACCGTCACACAAGGTGGTCGCAAAAACATTCTCTGAGGAGGCTTTTCATCAGCGGCAATAGGGAAGCTGGTCAGGGTTGATTGAAGATGGCTGGCGCTAAATACAGGGCAATCCTGGAGGAAAACCTGTTAGAAACTGCGACAGACTTGAGACTGGGGTGTAGGTTCATCTTCTAGCAAGACAACAACCATAAACATACTACTAGAGCTACAATACAACGGTTTAGATCAAACCATATTCATTTGTGTGAATGGCCCAGTTAAAGTCCAGACCTAAATCCCATTGAGAATCTTTGGCAAAACTTGAAAATTGATGTCTTCTTCATCCAGTCTCACTGAAATAGAGCTGTTTTGCAAAAAGAGTCGGCAAACATTTTGCCTCTAGATATGCAAAGCTGGTATAAACATACCCCAAAGACTTTCAGCACTAATTGCAGCAAAAGGTGGTCCTATAAAGTGGTCCTATATTGCAGCAAAAGGTGGTCCTATAAATTTGTATTCAGGAGGGCTGAATACAAATACACATCACAAACTTCAGTTTGTGTTTTTAAAAATTTAGAAAACCATATAAAATTTCTTTTACAAGTCACTACTTTTTCAAGGTATTGTATGTTGCATTTGGAGGTACAGTATATACAACAGAATCTGATAGTATAGATATTTTGTGCTGCTAATATTTGATTTTTGCATTATATTGAATGCATAACTAGTAAAATTACATATTTTAGTGGGTTTTCTTTGTTAGTTCTAGATGCTTATGGCCCCCTATTGATATACCAACTGCATCTCAATAAATTAGAGTATCCTCAAAAGTTAAATTATTTCAGTAATTCAATGCAAAAAGGGAAACACATATATTATACAGAGTCATTACAAACCGAGTGATCAATTTTAAGTGTTTATTTTTGTTACTGTTGATGATTATGGCTTACAGCCAATGAAAACCCAAAAGTAACATCAGAAAATTAGAATTATTACCACAAAACACATGCAAAGGCTTCCTAAGCATTTAAAATGGTCCATTAGTCTGGTTCAGTAGGCTATACAATCATGGGGAAGACTGTTGACTTGACAGATGTCCAGAAGACTGTCATTGACACACTCCGCAAGGAGGGTAAGACACAAGAGGTCATTGCTAAAGAAGCTGGCTGTTCACAGAGTGCTGTAAACAAGCATATTAATGGAAAGTTGAGTGAAAAGAAAAAGTGTGGTAGAAAAAGGTGCACAAGCAACCGGGATAACCGCAGCCTTGATAGGATTGTTAAGAAAAGGCCATTCAAAAATTTGGGGGAGATTCACAAGGAGTGGACTGCTGCTGTAGTCAGTGCTTCAAACCCACCACATACAGATGTATCCAGAGCATGGGCTACAACTGTCGTATTCCTTGTGTCGAGCCACTCATGATCAATAGGCAACGCCAGAAGCATCTTACCTGGGCCAAGGAGAAAGAACTGGACTGTTGCTCAGTGGTTCAGTTCATCTGAAAACAACAGTGTTTTTGTTTTCAGATGAAAGTAAATTTTGCATTTCATTTGGAAATCAAGGTCCCAGAGTCTGAAGGAAGAGTGGAGAGTACTTGTGTTTAATGTTTTCTGTAATGATACGTCATCCGTATAATAGTGAAAACACTTTACTCCTTAGCAATTTTGTGTGGTGCAAAAGTTTTTTCCCTAAAATGTTTCTATTTATCATGCTGCTCTTTTAGGTAAAAAAATAAATTACAATAATTTTCAACAAACTGTCCAGTGGGACCCTATCTTTGTTAGTGGAAGAGAAGGCCATCTTTATAAGTAATGGTAGTTAACGTATAATAACAGAGTTTTGCAAATCACATGTATGGTCACCTTACTACCCACATGGGGAACACATAGCAATTTTGATAGTCATTTAGTGACCAAACGTATCAGCCTGAAGAACCCCTATTATTATAATACAGAGTTTTGAACCTGGTATGAATCATACACAATGGCTGACCTTTATCAAAATTGGTATAATTTTGACAATGTCTAATTTAAAGCTTGTCCACCTTCTTAAGATTTGTATCAAGTTTCTGACTGCATTTACCCTATTTGACAAATTTGCAACAAAGATCAGGTGCAAATAAATACTTAGGGGAATGGGTGGATTGAAGTTCCAAGACATTTTATCAAACTGGGGTTTTATTCCGTGTTGGAAAACGATAGCTTAATGGTTGTACAAATATTACAATGCACAAATATATGAAGGGAAAGTACAGAGAATGCTAATAACAAGGGGCATCCTCTACCACTAGAGGAAAAAAGATTTAACCATAATCTTAAACCGGGATTCTTTACTATAAAAGAAATGAGATTAGGGAATTTACTGCAATATCATATTGTAATGGTCAATTCTCTTCACAAATTCAAGGAGGTCTGGATGCTTTTCCTGATAAATGTAATATTATGGGTTATGGGAACTAGACTTTTTGATGGGTCTGATTATACTACGGTGTTTCACAATCCCTTCCCCCTTTTGTCCAATCCTACTTTTTTGTTTTTAGTGTGTGATTTTAATCATGTGTTACTAATTGTCTCTAACTATATTGTTGATCTTTGCCTATAAATGTCTAGAGCTTGCTAAAAATGTTAGCCTATGATTAAGGACACTCTTTTGCGTCGGCAACTCGTCAGGGTCTTCTAAATATGGATGGACTTTTTTAATACTACGTGACAATAAAGAAAGAAATTATTTTACGTTGGATGTGCCGATATCTTTTCCTTCCATTCAAGTTATAGTCCACCTGGTGGACTTCATATCGTTGCACTCCATGGATGTGTGGTGACCTATTCCATTGGGCGTGTCAAGCTTTCCTACACCTCGTCTGTTGTCGTACTACTACCTTAGGTTATAGTTAGTGATGAGCAACGTGCTCGCCACTGCTCGTTACTCCTACGTGACTCGAGTACCAAGTATAATGAAAGTCATTAGGAAACGCAAGCATTTCCAAAGTCAGATGTTCAAGGCTCGATCGAGTAATGGTTTTGATGAGCATGCTCGCCCATCACTAGCTATAGGTTGAATTCAATGCATCCGTATTATTTTTCATCCTTGACAAGTATGAAACTATACACTGCTGCCATCCGCTGTCTTGTCAACTAAAATTCAGACATTCATTCTCAGTAAATGCATAGTAAACATACAACTTTCGAATTCTCATTTGGAACTTTTTTTTATCGCAGAAAACGCTTTGGAGTATAATTCACTAATAAAATACTCAAATAATGAATGAGTTTTATTTTGACAATTCACTCCATGTACTTTCTCATTTTACAAGATCAAGCGATATTTTTTTTTTTTTTTATCAACGGCTTAAAACTCTGCCATCAGCAAGCTGTGTCCACTCAGATTAGCCACAACGCGTGCATCTAGACTGGTGTCAGTGAGAAAGGTGTTAAGATCTTTTGTTGAATCCAGACAAAGTCCAGACAGATTCAACAAGCAGAGTTATATCAAAGCTTAAGTGCTGAATGGAAAATCCATTCTCAAATAACAGATATTTGGATAGCATCTCTGTTTATATTGCCAGGCTTTCCCTCTTATCTCTGTGTGGGTGCTGCAAACATGACTTTGAACATATACAGTAACAATGCATGAAGCAAAATAATGGCTGAATAGCAGAATAATTTTGGTTGGAGAAAAAAAAGCTTGATATATATATATATATATATATATATATATTATTTTTATTTTTTTTATTTTTTATTTAATAGAACTACTGTATTATAATGTTTTGCTGTTCAAATAGTCAGTACTACATGCAACAAGATAATACTTCCAGTATGTCATGTTAAGATTTTAACATTATTAAAAAAAGCTTTTTCAGTAAATTCAGTCTCCAGAAATATATCATACTGTATTCTGAACAAAGACCATTTTGTTAGGTACCGTGAAATTGTAACTGAGTTTATAACCGGTCTGTTTTTGCATTCCATTAAACGTCCATGCTGGGCTAGCTGTTGACGTATATATAGTGCTCAGCATAGATGAGTATACACCAATTTTACAAATTTGTCAGAAAATATTTTGCTCCCTCCTTTTAGAATGAACATTATCTATGGGATACCATTCTAAAAAAAAAGTAAACAAATGTGGACTATTGATTACAAAAAATATTTATTTTGCACACCCATATGCATTCAAGACCATGCTGCAAAAATGAGTACATCCCTAAGAATATCTTAGGAGCAAAACTAAAGTTTAGACTACAAAATTATAATTAACAAGAATTCAACCATAAGTAAGACAAATTATTCATTATACATGTGCCCAGCAGACAGTTGATTTTAAAATGGCGCTATTTAACAAAGAAAACCACTTCCCTTTTCATGATGTCAGCAATGGTACCACATGAAAGAGAAATGTCACAAGACCTAAGAAAGAAAATAATTTCTTTAAGCAAGAAAACTGAAGGCTCCAGCAAGATCAGCAAGACTTTATTACCTGCAGCAAATGTGATACAAAAATTTAACAAAAGTGGAATTGCACCCATGTCACAGAGACTTTCAGGCTGACCAAAGAAATTAACATCTAAACAGGAGCTTTTACTATTGAGAAGGGTTGAAGAATATCAACATGCAAGTTCACTGCAGTTAGCAAAAAGAAGTAAAAAGCCAGCTCAGAGTGTTTCCAGCGACACCGTTTGGCATACACTGCCAAGGAATGATATGCACGAGTATCAACCACAAAGGAAACTTCTCCTAAAGCCCGTGCACAAAAAGACAGCCTTCAGTTTCCCATTACGCATGCTGACAAATTGGAAGACTACTGGAACACTACGGTGTCGAAAGATGGGACACTGATAAATGTTTTTGTAACTGATGTCTTCAAAACTATATGGCGTCGGAAAGGGGAGAAGTACAAAGAAAAATGCATGATGCCTACAGTGAAACATGGTGGTGGCAATGTCAAATATGCTGGGCTGCATAAGTTACTGCTGTCGGGGAGCAACATTTCATTGATGGTATCATGAATTCACAGATGTACTGTTGTATAATGAAAGAGAAGATGCAACCATCACTCCATGCCCTTGGTAGACGTGCAATTCTCCAGCATGACAATGATCCAAAACACATAAATAAGCCCTTTGCTGCAGTTCTGAAGAAGAACAGGGTGAAGGTGATTCAGTGGCCAAGTATGTCTCCTGACCTGAACCAAACCGAGCACCAATGGGGATTTATGAAGAGACAAGTTGAGCATCACGCATTGTTGCAATGTGTCCTTGAAAATCATGGACATCATACAATATACTAAATCTAGTTGTTTTTTATGTAGGGTGTACTATTTTTTGTCTTAAACTAGATTGAGTAAGGGTATGCTCAGACGTGTATAAATCAGACAAGTTCTATCTGATGTTTTATCATATAGTACTTGCTCCAATGTTAAACTATGGAGCAGTGACAATCAGCATAAGAAATAAATCGCTGCATGCTGCGATTGACAGCGTATCTCAGATCACGCACACCCATATAAGTCTATGGGGGCTTGTGAATTATCAGACTACACTCGGATGTCATCCGTACAATCCGATATATGCAGAGACAGACAGTTGAGAAATTAATCTCTCCATCTTCTTTGCACGTGGGATCCGATTCTTGCATGCGAGACAATCGGATCACAGTGAATGACGCTCAGCTCACGCTCGCAGCAGAGTTTGAGCTGAGTGCATTAGCATATAGCATTCAATTTTCTCTCATCGGATGCCATACGCTATAGAACTGAAGATTTTGTGATTAAATTCATTTTAATCTTACATGTTTTGAGTTGTTCTATTGAACTCAGTCTTTTCAGAATTTTGGAAATTGTTCTTCCATGACGTATTGATTAATATCTTACTTTTCAAAGGGCATATGCCTGAATAGGGGTCAAATGGGATCATTTATGGATTCAATTAAAGGGGTTGTCCACTACTACAAAATAATGACCTATCCTTAGGACTAGGCATAAAAATTAAATAGATTGTGGTTACCTTAGGATGGGTCATCAATATTAGATCACTTACAGTCCCCTTAAAATATGTCATTCATATCTGGTCAGTGGGGGTCTCAGCTGTTATCAGCTCTGCTGGTGGCAGGATGAAAGGAGACAGAAGAGGAAATCTACAAACACAGTATGATAGCTGTTAATGAATACTGTAGCTCAGCTTCTTTGAAGAGGATATGAGCTGAGCTGTAGTACTTGGAAAAAACAACTAAGATGCTATTAAAGGTACCGTCACACATAACGAGATCGCTAGCGAGATCGCTGCTGAGTAACGGTTTTGGTGACGCAACAGCGATCCCGTTAGCGATCTTGTTATGTGTGACACCTGTGGAGACACGGGGCTCAGTGGGTGCTCTTGTCCACTAAAACCCGCCGCCTTTAGAAAGACAGCGTGGCTCAGGGCTCATCCCAACTGAATGCCGGCCTCCTTAACCGTGGGCGTAACACTACTCAGACAGACACAGGGTGAGGGAACCACAATAGTTAGACTTTATCGGATCCCCAAACAATTAACAGCACATAACACATAACAAGTAGTGATGAGCGAGTACTAAAAAGCTCGGGTGCTCGAGGCTCGGGCCGAGCATCCCAAGATACTCGTGTACTCGGTCCGAGCACCGAGCCCAATGTTATCCTATGGGAGACCCGAGTATTTTTGTGCAATGACCCCCGGCAGCATGTAGAAACCCTAAAAATGGCACAAAAGTCTCAGAAGAGTGCTCAAATGACATGGCAACAGCATGGGGAAGACCCCTTGAAGCATTTATCACTCAAAAGTCACAGCTGTGAACAATTTTGTCCGCGTTTTACGCCATTTTTACGGACTCACCAGAAAACCTTCCAAAATGACACCAAAATGAATTTTCATGGCGGAAATGTTAAGGGCACATAACCAATAGTGAGATAGAGCTAATGTATGTTACTTTTTGAGATTAATACATGAAAGATTTTACGTAAAACATTGTGTGGCACTCTGATGTC
The DNA here is from genome assembly GCF_048569485.1 of Anomaloglossus baeobatrachus. NCBI lineage: Eukaryota > Metazoa > Chordata > Amphibia > Anura > Aromobatidae > Anomaloglossus > Anomaloglossus baeobatrachus. The sequence goes on along the minus strand of NC_134356.1, from coordinate 248,459,838 downwards.
CCTGAGAAGAGACGTACATAAAGGCCTCTGAGTCTAATGTGCCCATTTTGAGGAAGTGAGTCTTTGTAGTATTTTCCTTTGCCAGGGCAGTCCAAAATTGTGAGGTTCACCAATGCCCCTGCATACAGACGTGCATGAGGGCCTGTAAACCTGAAGTGCCCATTGTAAGGAAGTGGGTCTATTGTAGTATAGCCCTTAGGCAGGGCAGCCAAAAATTGGGAGGCTCCACGTTGTCCCTGGATAGAGACGTGCATGAGGGCCTCAAAACATTAAGTGTCCATTGTCAGGAAGTGGGTGTATTATAGTATAGCCCTTAGGCAGGGCAGCCAAAAATTGAGAGGCTCCACGTTGTCCCTGGATAGAGACGTGCATGAGGGCCTCAAAACATTAAGTGTCCATTGTCAGGAAGTGGGTGTATTATAGTATAGCCCTTAGGCAGGGCAGCCAAAAATTGGGAGGCTCCACGTTGTCCCTGGATAGAGACGTGCATGAGGGCCTCAAAACATTGTTCCCATTGCAAAGGAGCGGGTCTCCTGTCGTTGTAATGTCCATTCTGCAAAGAATGGGCGAAAAAATTTACCACTGGGGGTATACCTGAAACAAAGGCCTAACTATTGTAACGGTCATCATGGTGGTGCATGAGGAGAAGGAGGAGCAGTCCAGCGATTATCCAAAGTCCAGAAGTGTGTACCCATGGGTGAGTGGAGGTACATGGCAAATTCCCGTTACAAACTTTAAATTCCACTCTCATTTGCTGGTGGTGTGGTGAAGTCTGGCCCAATCCAACCCTTGTTCATCTTGATCAGAGTCAGCCTGTCAGCATTTTCAGTTGACAGGCGGGTGCGTTTATCTGTAATGATTCCACCTGCGGCACTAAAAACACGCTCTGACAAAACGCTAGCGGCAGGGCAGGCCAGGACTTCCAAGGCGTAGAGAGCCAATTCATGCCACGTGTCCACCTTGGATACCCAATAATTGTAAGGCACAGAGGAATGTCGGAGTACAGTTGTTCGATCTGCAAGGTACTCCTTGAGCATCTGGACAAACTTAGGATTTCTTGTGGCACTACCCCGCACCTCAGGGGCTGTGGTACGTGAGGGGCTGAGAAAACTGTCCCACATCTTAAAGACTGTTCCCCTACCTCTGGCGGATTGGACTTGTGCCTCTCTCGGCTGTACGCCTTGGTTGTCCACTGATTCCTGAGCTATGCCGCTAGCGTTTTGTGAGGGGAATGCTTTGCCTACTTCCGTGACTATGGCCTTCCGGAACTGCTGCATTTTGGTTGACCTCTCCGCCTCGGGAATAAGAGACATAAAGTTCTCCTTGTAGCGTGGGTCTAACAGTGTTACCAACCAGTAATGATTGTCGGCCAAGATGTTCTTAACGCGAGGGTCACGAGACAGGCAGCTTACCATAAAGTCAGCCATGTGTGCCAGACTCTTAACAGCCATCACTTCAGTATCCTGACCAACACGATGACTGAACATGCTGTCCTCCTCCTCCTCCTCCTCCTCCTCATCATCTACCCTGTCCTCTGGCCAGCCACGCTGAACCGAGGATATGACTGCATGTCATATCCTCAATTTGGCTGGAGAGTTGCTCCATGTCTTCATCCTCCTCCTCGTCATAGTCCTCCACTGCACGTTGTGATGAGACGAGGCTGGGCTGTGTGTTATCACCCACACCCACTACTGTTTCTTGCTGCAACTCATCGCGCTCCGCCTGCAATGCATCATGTTTGTTTTTGAGCAGAGACCGTTTTAGAAGGCAGAGAAGCGGTATGGTGCCGCTAATAATGGCGTCATCACCGCTCACCATCTTGGTGGAGTCCTCAAAGTTTTGGAGGATGGTACATAGGTCGGACATCCATCTCCACTCCTCAGGTGTTATGTGTGGAGTTTGACCCATTTCCCGACGGCTTAGGTGATGCAGGTACTCAACAACTGCCCTCTTCTGCTCACATATCATGACCAACATGTGCAGAGTTGAATTCCAACGCGTGGGGACATCACACACCAGTCTGTGAGCCGGAAGATGCAAACGGCGCTGAAAGCCGGCAAGGCCGGCTGAAGCAGTAGGTGACTTTCGAAAATGTGCAGACAGGCGGCGAACTTTTACCAGCAGATCAGACAGCTCTGGGTATGACTTTAGAAACCGCTGAACCACGAGGTTGAGCACATGGGCCACGCATGGAACATGTGTCAGCTGGCCTCGCCTCAAAGCCGCCACCAGGTTCCGGCCATTGTCACACACGACCTTTCCTGGCTTTAGGTTCAGAGGTGTGAGCCAGTGATCTGTCTGCTGTTTCAGAGCTGTCCACACCTCTTCTGCATTGTGGGGTTTGTCACCTATGCAGATTAGCTTCAGCACAGCCTGTTGCCGCTTCGCCGAGGCAGTGCTGCAGTGCTTCCAGCTTGGGACTGGTGTGGAGGGTACAGTGGATGAGGATGCGCAGGAGGAGGAGGAGGCTGAAGAGCATGACATTCCGGAGCTGTAGAGTGTGGGTGAAACCCTGACTGAGGTAGGGCCTGCAAACCTTGGTGTGGGAAGGACGTGTTCCGTCCCTCGCTCAGACTGGGTCCCAGCTTCCACAATATTAACCCAGTGTGCAGTCAACGAGATGTAGCGGCCTTGCCCACAAGCACTTGTCCACGTGTCTGTGGTTAGGTGGACTTTGGGTGAAACAGCGTTGTTCAGGGCACGTGTGATGTTTTGTGACACGTGGTTATGCAACGCGGGGACGGCACACCGGGAGAAATAGTGGCGGCTGGGGACCGAGTAACGTGGGACAGCTGCCGCCATCAGGTCGCGGAATGCTTCTGTCTCCACCAGCCTAAAAGGCAACATTTCCAGCGCAAGCAGTCGCGAAATGTTAGCATTTAGAACTGTGGCATGTGGGGCGTTGGCAGTGTATTTGCGCCTGCGTTCAAAGGTTTGCTGAATGGATAACTGAACGCTGCGCTGGGACAAGGACGTGCTTGATGATGGTGTTATTTCTGCGTAGGCAACTGAAGGTGCAGGACCGGAGGAGGCTTGTTCGCAGGCAGCATGGACAGGGGATTGGCTCGCATGCACAACCAGCGAAGACGTAGCAGTGACATCAGCAAGCACTGCTCCTCGACTCTGTTGTACTTCCCACAAAGTCGGGTGCTTGGCTGACATGTGCCTGATCATACTGGTGGTGGTCAGGCTGCTAGTTTTGGTACCCCTGCTGCTGCTGGCACGGCAGGTGTTGCAAATGGCCTTTTTAGAATCATCTGGAGCCAACTTAAAAAACTGCCAGACTCGGGAAGACCTAACATTTGTACAGGCACCTTGTGTCGTGTTGTTGTTCCGGGGAACGGTTGCCTGACTTCTGCCTGGAGCCACCACCCTGCTTCTTACTGCCTGTTGGGATGCTACGCCTCCCTCCCCCTGTGCACTGCTGTCCTCGCTCTGCATATCCTCCTGCCAGGTTGGGTCAGTTACTGGATCATCCACCACGTTGTCTTCCTCTTCCGCACCCTGCTCCTCCTCCTGACTTCCTGACAATTGTGTCTCATCATCGTCCACCCCTTGTTGAGACACGTTGCCAACTTCGTGAGAACGTGGCTGCTCAAATATTTGGGCATCTGTACATACGATCTCCTCATGACCCACTTCAACATGAGCTGGCGAGAGGCCAGAATGTGCGAATTGAAACGTGAACAGCTCTTCCGAGTGTCCAAGTGTGGGATCATTAATGTCCGAGGACGTGTACTCAGCCTTGTGGTAGGAAGGAGGATCAGGTTCTGAAATGTGCGGTGCAGTATCACGGCTACTGACACTTGACCGTGTGGAAGACAGAGTGTTTGTGGTGGTGCCAATCTGACTGGAAGCATTATCCGCTATCCAACTAACAACCTGTTGACACTGGTCTTGGTTCAAGAGCGGTGTACTGCTGCGGTCCCCAAGAATTTGGGACAGGACGTGCGAGCGACTAGATGTGGCCCTTTGTTGTGGCGAAATTAGAGCTTGCCCACGACCTCGGCCTCTGCCTGCACCACCATCACGTCCACTTCCTTGTTCCTTGCCAACGCCCTTGCGCATTTTGCAATGCTGTGCTGACGTGTATTCACTAGACTTGTGCGTTATATCCAAGTTTGTGCAAATCGTGCACCTGTACGCTGCCACCGACAGGCACACACGTGCGGTTTTTAAATGCAAGCACGGACGCACTAAGAACCTAACAGGTTTTTAGGAGCAAAAATTACTGAGAAGTCTGACACTATCAGCCACTGCTGACTGACGTGTATTATACACTACACTTGTGCGTTATATAATAGTTTGGTAAAAACGCACACAAGTGCACCTGTACGCTGCCACCGACAGGCACACACGTGCGGTTTTTAAATGCAAGCACGGACGCACTAAGAACCTAACAGGTTTTTAGGAGCAAAAATTACTGAGAAGTCTGACACTATCAGCCACTGCTGACTGACGTGTATTATACACTACACTTGTGCGTTATATAATAGTTTGGTAAAAACGCACACAAGTGCACCTGTACGCTGCCACCGACAGGCACACACGTGCGGTTTTTAAATGCAAGCAAGGACGCACTAAGAACCTAACAGGTTTTTAGCAGCAAAAATTACTGAGAAGTCTGACACTATCAGCCACTGCTGACTGACGTGTATTATACACTACACTTGTGCGTTATATAATAGTTTGGTAAAAACGCACACAAGTGCACCTGTACGCTGCCACCGACAGGCACACACGTGCGGTTTTTAAATGCAAGCACGGACGCACTAAGAACCTAACAGGTTTTTAGGAGCAAAAATTACTGAGAAGTCTGACACTATCAGCCACTGCTGACTGACGTGTATTATACACTACACTTGTGCGTTATATAATAGTTTGGTAAAAACGCACACAAGTGCACCTGTACGCTGCCACCGACAGGCACACACGTGCGGTTTTTAAATGCAAGCACGGACGCACTAAGAACCTAACAGGTTTTTAGGAGCAAAAATTACTGAGAAGTCTGACACTATCAGCCACTGCTGACTGACGTGTATTATACACTACACTTGTGCGTTATATAATAGTTTGGTAGAAACGCACACAAGTGCACCTGTACGCTGCCACCGACAGGCACACACGTGCGGTTTTTAAATGCAAGCACGGACGCACTAAGAACCTAACAGGTTTTTAGGAGCAAAAATTACTGAGAAGTCTGACACTATCAGCCACTGCTGACTGACGTGTATTATACACTACACTTGTGCGTTATATAATAGTTTGGTAAAAACGCACACAAGTGCACCTGTACGCTGCCACCGACAGGCACACACGTGCGGTTTTTAAATGCAAGCACGGACGCACTAAGAACCTAACAGGTTTTTAGGAGCAAAAATTACTGAGAAGTCTGACACTATCAGCCACTGCTGACTGACGTGTATTATACACTACACTTGTGCGTTATATAATAGTTTGGTAGAAACGCACACAAGTGCACCTGTACGCTGCCACCGACAGGCACACACGTGCGGTTTTTAAATGCAAGCACGGACGCACTAAGAACCTAACAGGTTTATAGAAGCAAAAATTACTGAGAAGTCTGACACAATCTGGACTGTTTTAGACTGTGTACACCAGCCCCAGATATGATGAAGGCTGGTATACGGTCACCACTAGGAATGGCTATATACCCTGCCTGCCTGCCTGCCTGTATACTGCTACAATAGTCCTGACAAGGACTCTTCTGGTCACTAGCCTGTATTCCGACCTGGCTATACCCTGCCTGTATATAGCAACAATAGTCCTGAGAAGGACTCTGCTACTGTACTCCGACCTGGCTATACCCTGCCTGCCTGTATACAACTAGAATAGTCCTGAGAAGGACTTTTGGTCACACTGTTTGCAGCCCTGCTACGGAAATAGCTATAAAGGGCCGCAAACCTTTCCCTGAAGCAGCGACACTCTCCCTGCACTGACTGTCTGGATGGCTGTGAGCAGAGCACAGCGCGCCCGCCGGTATAAAGGCTCGGTCACGCTGTGCGGGCCGGCCAATCACTGCAATTCCACAACTAACAGGGCTGTGGCATTGCAGTGGTCTGCCAGCCAATCCCTGCATGAGGGCTGGCTCTCAAAAGAGCGCCAACATGCAGGGATGAAGACCACGAGTACAGCACGAGTATCGCGAGATTACTCGGTCCCCGCCGAGTAGCCCGAGTACAGTGATACTCGTGCGAGTACCGAGTAGTAACAAGCATGCTCGCTCATCACTAATAACAAGCAAAACACACAAATGTAACAGGCAACAGAGTCTCACCCTTCCGCTGGCTCACCAGGGATTTAGAATGTCCATGCCTCAGAGGTTCCAGGGCTATTTACTCCAATCCAGCAGCACCCCGCTTTTGGCAGGCACCCACCGACAAAGGAATAATGCCAGGTTTAGGAAGCTGGCTGAGGTCTGCAAAGTCTGTATCAGGTGACTGAACTGTCCCAACCTGAGTGTCCTCCTTAGGTAGTCCTGGTATGATGATATAATCCTGGCAGCCGGGGTCGAAATCCCTAGACTGTAGATATGGTCTCCAACCGGAACCGGAGTCCCTAGATTGAAGCCATAAGATATCCTGATCCTCTAGTCAGCTCCTAAGAGCTTAGACTGGATCCATCAGCATCCATCAACCTTCATCAACCTGGTGGCTTAAAGAAGTCCTCTCTTATAGCCACAGCCTTCCACTTGGACACACTGCGTCCTCATCGAGTGGTTGGACAAGATTGCTTCTCCCATTGGATGAATCTCAAGCTGCATGGACAATGTTCATTTAAATGATGTGCATAGAAAGACTGAAGATATCTACATGGAGTCTGCAAGTCACAGACTCGACAATGGCTACTAAGGTAATTTACATTAGATTAGCAATACACAACTACATTACAATGAATGCTCCGAAGGGTCTGGTCCCAGACAATAGTTAAGCAAACATGAGTTACCACACAGTAGAACAATACGTCTGGCTGAATTTTAAGAAACTTTAACCCATGAGAGTCCATGTCGTCACATTCCTCCCCCTTCTTAATATTAGCCAGACATGATAGGCTTCCGATCACCCTTCTCCTCTTGACGGCATTGTCCTTTTTAATGGTGAGGTCAGCAACAGAGGCTCGCATCTATACACCTCCCCCTGATTACCTCCCCCAAGTTGAGCAGCCATATTGCGGACAAGCACTAAGGTGGAGTCCATGAGTTAGGCTTGCATACATTTCTTACTATCAATCTTCCCCCAGTTTATAGCCACAGTGTGGTTAGGCTTACTCACGGTTCTTGGCTCAGAAGTGGATGCTGGAGACTGGGAATGTGAATTATCCTTGGAAAAGATGTTAGAAAGATCCACATCAGGGTCCTGCTTGGCTTGGAAGTGGGTGATGGCTGCTTCAAACTGACTGGATAGTCCTTGTCCTAGGTCATTCTCCAAAATGACTGGTGTGAGCAGGTAATTCACAAGCCCCACTTTCACTTCCCTTTGAGTGGTATCCGAAACAACAGGCTTGGTGGGGCCATCTATGAACCCAACTTCAACTTCCTCCTGGCTAGTCCCAGAAACAACAGGTGTGGGGAGGCTGTCTATAAACTCCATATGGACCTCTTCCTGGTCAGACCCCAAAGTAACTGCTGTGGGGACAGTGTCCATAAGCTCCACATCAGCCTTGCTCTGATTAGCCTCCACAATGAGAGGTGTGGGGAGGCTGTTCACAAGTCTCACATCAACCTCTCCCTGGTCCTTTCCCGAAATAACTGGTGTGGGGACGGTGTCCATAAGCTCCACATCAGCCTTGCTCTAGTCAGTCTCCACAATGACAGGTATGGGGAGGCTGTTCACAATCCCCACATCGATCACTTCCTGGTTGGTCCCCAAAATACCAGGTGTGGGGAGGCTGTCCACAAGCTCCACCTCGACCTCTCCCTGGTTGGTCCTTAGGTCCAACTGCACACATGCCAGAGGAATGTCTGAGCGCTGGCCCTCAGCCAGGGAGATGGATAATTGGGAATCTGGTACAGGGTCTTCTGGGGAAACAATAACTGGGCTTACCAGGGTAATGGAGGAACCAGTGTCTCGTAGTCCCTGGCTCTTGACCGGCTGAGCTGGTAGATGGGCTCCAAGCATACGGCCTCGGTTTTGGAGACAATCTTTATCTATATGTCCATGGCGCCCACATGTATAACAGCGCCATAGATTGGGCGAGTCACAGGCCCTGTTTGTAGTCCTTTGTTTTGGCGCAGCTTCTGCTGGGTAGCGGGACCATCCTTCTCGACCGGCTGGTGTTAGCAGTACTGCAGCTGGAATCCCATAAACATATTCCAGAACATAAGCCCTCTCTTCTCTTGAGGATCTAGGACCCAATACATCCAACAACGCTGTGGTTTGGGCCATTTTGGACAAAGTTGATTCCCGATTGTCACTAGATCCATAATGTGGCACATACTTTAAATCCTCTGGGTCAATATCGGCGGGATCCTCATCGTCCTCTGCATCATTCTGGGCATCCCAACGGACTAATTTCTGGATCAAGTCTGACCAAGTCTCAGCGTTCCAGTAGATAATCTTTTGCCTATGGCACAGATCCTGTAGCATCCATTTACTGCAGCGGTCGTAACTCCTCTCTTGTCCTTGTCCCATGGCTGAGCTGGTGGGGTTGGACATGGCAGCGTCCGAAACCTGAATGCCTCCCCTATGGCCTGCTGGGTATGTTTATGTGCCTCCCTGTTTGTTGAGCCCTGGACGGTGTCCACGAACACCAGTCCGCTGCAGCTCCCCTGGGTAAACCAGGCTGAGTAGTATCCCACTGCTGCCACCAATTGTGGAGACACGGGGCTCAGTGGGTGCTCTCGTCCACTAATACCCGCCACCTTTAGAAAGACAGCGTGGCTCAGGGCTCATCCCAATTGAACGCCGGCCTCCTTAACCGTGGGCGTAACACTACTCAGACAACATAGGGTGAGGGAACCACAATAATTAGACTTTATTGGATCCCCAAACAATTAACGGCACATAACACATAACCAGCAAAACACACAAATGTAACAGGCAACAGAGTCTCACCCTTCCGCTGGCTCACCAGGGATTTAGAATGTCCATGCCTCAGAGGTTCCAGGGCTATTTACTCCAATCCAGCAGCACCCCGCTTTTAGCGGGCACCCACCGAGAAAGGAATAATGCCAGGTTTAGGAAGCTGGCTGAGGTCTGCAATGTCTGTATCAGGTGACTGAACTGTCCCAACCTGAGTGTCCTCCTTAGGTAGTCCTGGTATGATGATATAATCCTGGCAGCCGGGGTCGAAATCCCTAGACTGTGGATATGGTCTCCAACTGGAACCGGAGTCCCTAGATTAAAGCCATAAGATATCCTGATCCTCTAGTCAGCTCCTAAGAGCTTAGACTGGATCCATCAGCATCCATCAACCTTCATCAACCTGGTGGCTTAAAGAAGTCCTCTCTTATAGCCACAGCCTTCCACTTGGACACACTGCGTCCTCATCGATTGGTTGGACAAGATTGCTTCTCCCATTGAATGAATCTCAAGCTGCATGGACAATGTTCATTTAAATGATGTGCATAGAAAGACTGAAGATATCTACATGGAGTCTGCAAGTCACAGACTCGACAATGGCTACTAAGGTAATTTACATTAGATTAGCAATACACAACTACATTACAATGAATGCTCCGAAGGGTCTGGTCCCAGACAATAGTTAAGCAAACATGAGTTACCACACAGTAGAACAATACGTCTGGCTGAATTTTAAGAAACTTTAACCCATGAGAGTCCATGTCATCACAACACCTACCAGCGATCAGGCCCCTGCTGTGAGATCGCTAGTCGTTGCAGAATGGTCCAGGCCATTTTCTTCAAAGGCGATGTCCTGCTGGGCAGGACACATCGCTGTGTTTGACACTGTGTGACAGGGTCACAGTGACTGCTGAGATCGTTATACAGGTCGCTACTGCGACCTGTATTGTTCCTGCATCGCTGGTAAGATCTGACTGTGTGACATCTCACCAGCGACCTCCCAGCGACTTCCCTGCGATCCCTATCAGGTCGCATCGTTTTCGGGATCGCTGGTAAGTCGTTGTGTGTGACTGGGCCTTAAGGCTCTTTACACTGTTTACATCCTCCTGGGGCTGTTCAATGGAGGTGCTGGGTGTCATTCCCTCACCAATCTAATATTGATGACCTCCCTCTAAAAATAGATTATTATTGCAATAGTGGACAATACCTTTTACATGCAATGCCTTGAAAAAATATTCATACCCCATGAACGTTTCCACATTTTCTCATGTTGAACCCACAAACTTAAAGGGAACCTGTTATCAGGTTTTTCCCCTATAAGCTGCAGCCACTACTAGTAAGCTCTTACATGCAGCATTCTAGAATGCTGTATATAAGTGCCCAGGCCACTCTGTATAACATAAACAAGAGCTTTTACCTTACCTGGGGGGCAGTTAGGTCCGATGGACATCACTGGTCTCGGTCTGGCGCCTCCTCTCTTCCTTCAATCGCCTTCCACCTTCCCAGCTTAAAATCCGGGTTTATGTTATATCCATTGGAGAGGCTTATGTACGGCAAATTAACTGTTGGACTTTTTAATAAGTGTATTCCTGTGTCCTACCTCTGAGATGTAGCTAACTGAGTGACTCTCATCTTGTGAAATAATTTGTCTTCCATTCTTCTTTACAAAATAGTTCTAGCTCAGTGACATTAGATGGAGGGGGTCTGTGAACAGTGATTTTCAAGTCTTGACACTGTCATCGGGTTACTTGCTTCTCAACGACAGGAACACTTTCACTTAAAAGTAAGTATAGGAAGTTTTTTGAAACATCTCTTGGTAATACAGGTACAAGAGCAGACATCCAGATTTACACCATCATTCAAACACATGAATATGCTTTGTTCTAAACCCTTCCATTGTATATTTGGCAGTAGGGTTGTTGTTCTGCTGGAAGGTGAACCTACATCCCAGGCTCAAGTCTTTTGCAGCCTCTAAAAGGTTTTCCTCCAGGATTGCCCTCTATTTAGCTCCATCCATCTTCCCATCAAAGAAGAAACACATCCCAACAGCATGATGCTGCTACCACCATGTTTGATGGTGGGGATGGTACTTTTATGGTTTTGCATTTAACTCAAAAAGTTCTACTTTGGTCTCATCTGACCAGAGCACCTTGTTCCACATGCCACATAGTGGACACAGCTTGCATGTTCAAGATTTATTTATTCCCCTGCCAGTGAGTTTGGAAGTCACAGGAAGTTTTAAATATAACTTATATTAGATTGGTAGCTGTCTGGGAAGTTTTTCCATTTGGCTTTTATCTATTGTGTAGATAGTTCGTACTAGCCACTATAGTTTAAAGATATCCAAAAAGTTCCTAAGCTGTATAGGGTAGCATAGTACCAGGACAATATTCCTATGTGCTCCCTAAATATGGTGACATAACTTGGTTTCAAGTAATGCAAATATTTGTAATGTACCAACACTGTCCTAATCTAATTTCTAAGGCTTACCTGACTCATGGAGTTTTCACAATTTTTGTATGTTTTTTTTTTTTCCAAAAAATGATACTTAAATATTTTCTGTTATTACTTACATACACAGCAAAGACATATAAAACAGCACATGAATATAATGTATTGTCATAAAAGTTAAAATACGTACATATAGGTTCGTACAAATAGAGCTTTGTAAATGAGGTGTGCTGCCTCTCTTTCTTTACATGCATTTCTACTTCAAGGTCATATCTGGGGAGTGGTTACATGGGCCCTTACCCTGTGTGCTGTCATATAGGGATGTGGAGGAGTTGGAGGATAAAAGTATAGAACTATAAATTTGTATGTACTATGAATGTATACTATGCGTGCGATGTCTATTCATGTGTATGTAATGTGTGGAATTATAAGTGTGTTTAACAATAAGCCTTTGTCTGATTATAAGAAGCAATATATTTGAAGGATTTACACTGCATTATTTACAACAGTTTTTTTGGTGTGTTTTTTTCAGGTTCTATAGTGAAACTTTAAAAAAAAACACCAAAATAATTCTAATACCCAAAGTATTCACTGTTAAAAAAGCCACCTAAAAAATGCCACCAAAAAGTGACCAAAAGGCCTACTTTCTGAATAATACCTCCCAAAATAATGCATGAAACAGCTTTTCAAAGCATTTCCATATAATTTTTAGCTACTAAAACTGATGTGGCCAAATCTTCCTTTAAAGCCGTGGACCAGCACCTAAAATGTATTTTCTAAATATCTATCCTTATACACTAGCCATTTTTAAAATGTTCTTTATTACACAATACCCTACTCTTTTTCCTTTCTAGCTAATCACTAAATATGTTTTTTTTTAGTGCACTTTTTGTGACATTTTGTTTGAAAGAAGTCTCAAACGTGAAGTTACAGGAGGCTGGGGCTGAACTCACTTCCTACAGCATCCATCCCCCCTCCTGAAACCGGATGACACTAGGGTCAGTGCTGCAGTTACTTGTTTCTTGCATCAGCACCCCCTTTGAAGAAGTCCTGGATACTGGGTGATGAATTCTGAGAGAGATACAATTGCAGTAAATGCTGCCGCCATAGCTTCTAAATGTGAAAATTGTTGGCAGAGGTGGAAAGAGAAGCAGTGAATGATGGCAGTGCTGCCCAACAGCTTCTAGCGCCACCCTCAAATGAATCATCAGCAAAGGGTGGTGCTACAAGAAGTTCATAACATCAGCGCATCTGATGATAATGATTCATTTGAGGGTGGTACAAAAAGCTGTGGGATGGCTCTGGGGTCACTCACTGCTTCTATCTCCACCCTTATGTCGTTGTCTTTCACAGAAACCCCGATGGCAGCGAAGATAGAAGTAAAAGGGCTGGCATTGCACTCACATCTCCCACAGCATCCGTGATCCAGGATGTCTTCAAAAGGTGTTAATGCAAAAAACTAGTAAGTAATTGCAGCGCTGTGAATGCCCTGTTCGAGGAGGAGCCGTGGGCGCTGCAGGGAGTGAGTGCAACTTCAGCTTCCTTTGATATAAAGTTTGAGACTCCTCTAAAACGAAATGCTGCATGAAGCACAGTTAAAAAAAAAACACATTTATTGATTAGCTATATAGAGAAAAGTGTAGGGTATTGTGTAATAAAGTTAATTACACAAGTGGTTAAGGTGTAAAGATTAATATTTAGAAAATACATTTTAGGTGCCAAACCAACCTTTAAAGCCTATAGTAAAATAGTGTATTGTAAAATCTACATTTATGTTTTTGTCCTTTTTTAGATTTATTGGATCAGTGTAACTGTTATTATATAAACGTATTTATATATGATAGGCGTTGCACAATGCTGGTGATGAATGGGGTCCAGGCCCTAAGACTTCCACTGATTAAGGCCCCGTTACACGCAATGACATCGCTAACAAGATATTGCTGGGATCACGGAATTCGTGAAGGACATCCGGCGTCGTTAGCGACGTTGTTGCGTGTGACACCTACGAACAACCGCTAATGATCCAAAAAGCGGCACAAATCGTTGATTGTTTACACGTCGTTCCTTTCCCAAATATCGTTGCTCATTTAGAACGCAGGTTGTTCGTCGTTCCTGAGGTAGGTCCGCTACGTGTGACACCCCGGGAACGACGAACAACAGCTTTCCTGCGTCGTCCGGCAACGAGGTGGGAGTGACGTTAATGCGGCTTCTCTCCGCTCCTCCGCTTCTATTGGTGGCCCGCTGTGTAACGTCGCTGTGACACTGCACAAACCGCCCCCTTAAAAAAGAGTTTGTTCACCGGTCACAGCGACGTCGTTAGGAAGGTATGTGCGTGTGACACGTACTAGCGATATTGTTCGCCACTGGCAGCGATTTGCCCATGACGCACTCACGACAGTGGCGGGTGCAATCGCTAGCGATTTCGCAGCGTGTAAAGCGATCTTTAGTCATGTATGAGCTGCATCCATTGAGCTGTCTATGGGCTCAATAGTAAGTCTATAAGTCCTTACATTCAAACTGTGAGCCGTCTATGGACCAATAGGCTTACCAAAATACACTGCACATGTTGGACCTTTGGACTTCAGAGCGATCTTTTGACTGATCGGTGCGAGTCTCCCGGCCCAGACCCCACAAATCAGCAGCACTATGAATACGTGTCATATATAAAAACTTTTACATAGAGACATATAGTTTTTAGAGCTTTTAAATACTGTGACAAAATAAAAAAAATAACCTAAAACATTTTAAATATATTTAAATTTTTACGTTTTAAAATGCTGGAAAAAAAGTGCGTGTAAAGAACATCTAAAACAATCCTTAGTCCGGTAATTGTTGCTGTTCATATAACCGGTTTTGTGTTCCATAAGTTCAAGCAAGTGTTTACATCACATAATTTCAAGAAGTGAGGAACGCTGACGTTTTTAGGCTATCCTGGTTCAGCATTCACACCACGAAAACACGACATTCTTTCTTACATGTATCCACAGGAGACGGTAATCATGTCTGTAATTGTTTTGTCTGTATAATTTATAAAGTTTACTGTCTTTTAAGTAAAGACAAAAATAATCACCTTGCGCAGGATGTCATAAGAATCAAGGACGCGGAATTATGTAAGGTTCATCTTTAATCACAGATGGGTACATAAATGGTTAGGAAGACATTTCTTAGAGGTAAGTAATTCATAATTCTTAAAATGAGTAATTAATAAAATGAGTAATGGACGACTAAATATTTAATCTTCCGGTATTATTTACTGTATTGTCTGATATATTGTCTTAATCTTTGTTCAGGCGAGAATTGCATGTTGTTACAGTAATGCATGTATATTCTTATTAATGGCTTCTTGGCTCCCTTTAAATGAGAAATGTTGACATTCGCAGATTTAATGCTTCTTAGACGTTTTTATGTCTGTTTTTTTTATTTAATTACAAGCCCTATTCCCTATTTTTCTTTTGACAAATGTACATTTAGAGTTTAGACATAGCAAGACAAAACCTGTAACAAGAGACAGTGTAGGTAATTTATTGTTATAGACGCCGACAATCATGTGAGGATTAGAATTGTAAAATATTGCACTAGGTTACTTGAGGCAACAAGTACACATCGAACGCAGTTCCAAGTATTTAATGGATGACTTGAACATTCAACAGTTAATCTCGAAAGTGTGAGGAAAAAAAATAGGTGCTTTTTATTGGATTATAAATATGGAATTGGAATATTACATTGATATTGATCCAGTTTTATTTATTTTTAAGGAATGATAGAGGCAAGGACAAAACTTTTTTTAGAAGGATTATTTTTTATAAAACCATTTCACTCTCCCATTTTACTCAATGATATATTGTATTTATGTCTAGACACCAATTCTTAACAAATCTGACCCACTTATATTTTGTATATCTGGTATAATGTACTTGTTTTACATTATATGAATTAGAATTCATCAAATAGTTCCATGACCACATTAAAAAGCACAAGGTCAAAGGCAGAGGGCGCAGTAAAGTCCAGCACTCAAATGTAAGGAAATAATAAACCCTTTTGGCTCAGTGGTTAGCACTGCAGTCTTGCAGCGCTGGGGTCCTGGTTTCAAATCTCACCAAAGACAACATCTGCAAGGAGTTTGCATGTACTCCCCGTGTTTCCGTGGGTTTTCTTCTGCGTACTTCCATTTCCTCCTACACTCCAAAAATATACTGATAGGGAACTTAGATTGTAAGCCCCAATGGGTACAGTGTTGTCATTGTATGTAAAGTCCTGTGGAATTAGAGCAAATCTGTAATGTTTCGGTCTAATCGACTTTCACCCTTCAGGTGGCACCACCTCCCACAGCGATGTAGATCTCAGGTGTCCGGATGAGTTCATGTTTTACAGCACTTCACAAATTTCCATACCTGATAACTGTTATACACAGCCATCTCACCAGACAGTACGTTCTCCATAGCGCCTGTAACAGTGTAATTGTGATGAAGGTCGATTAGACCGAAATGTTACAGATTTGAACACTTTAACCATTAAAGGGATTCTTTTTTACTTACATTTGAGTGCGAGATTCTTTGTTTATGACTACACAGAGCAGGATCCTATCCGGGCAACAGTTACTCCAGGAGTTCCGTATTTCCAATTTGTATAGTACAGTAAAGTTGATTTCTAATATTTTTGCTAAAATATAGTACAGTGTATTTTATTTCTTCTAAGGGCACATTCAGTCGACCGTATACTGTAAATCGGTTTGAGATTGACTGCAATGCTCAGACTGACTGCACATTGACCCAAGCGTAACAGCTTCGTATTGAAATATACAGTCATATGAAAAGGTTTGGGCACCCCTATTAATGTCAACATTTTTTCTTTATAACAACTTGGGTTTTTGCAACAGCTATTTCAGTTTCATATATCTAATAACTGATGGACTGAGTAATATTTCTGGATTGAAAATGTGCAATTTGCATTTAAACAAAATTTGACAGGTGCAACAGTATGGGCACCCTTATCAATTTCTTGATTTGAACACTCCTAACTACTTTTTACTGACTTACTAAAGCACTAAATTGGTTTTGTAACCTCATTTAGCTTTGAACTTCATAGGCAGGTGTATCCAATCATGAGAAAAGGTATTTAAGGTGGCCACTTGCAAGTTGTTCTCCTATTTGAATCTCCTATGAAGAGTGGCATCATGGGCTCCTCAAAACAACTCTCAAATGATCTGAAAACAAAGATTATTCAACATAGTTGTTCAGGGGAAAGATACAAAAAATTGTCTCAGAGATTTAAACTGTCAGTTTCCACTGTGAGGAACATAGTAAGGAAATGGAAGAACACAGGTACAGTTCTTGTTAAGCCCAGATATGGCAGGCCAAGAAAGATATCAGAAAGGCAAAGAAGAAGAATGGTGAGAACAGGCAAGGACAAACCACAGACCACCTCCAAAGACCTACAGCTTCATCTTGCTGCAGATGGTGTCAATGTGCATCGGTCAACAATACAGCGCATGTTGCACAAGGAGAAGCTGTATGGGAGAGTGATGCGAAAGAAGCCGTTTCTGCAAGCACGCCACAAACAGAGTTACCTGAGGTATGCAAAGCACATTTGGACAAGCCAGTTACATTTTGGAAGAAGGTCCTGTGGACTGATGAAACAAAGATTGAGTTGTTTGGTCATACAAAAAGGCATTATGCATGGAGGCAAAAAAACACGGCATTCCAAGAAAAGCACTTGCTACCCACAGTAAAATTTGGTGGAGGTTCCATCATGCTTTAGGGCTGTGTGGCCAATGCCGGCACCGGGAATCTTGTTAAAGTTGAGGGTCGCATGGATTCAACTCAGTATCAGCAGATTCTTGACAATAATGTGCAAGAATCAGTGACGAAGTTGAAGTTACGCAGGGGATGGATATTTCAGCGAGACAATGATTCAAATCACCACTCCAAATCTACTCAGGTATTCATGCAGAGGAACAATTACAATGTTCTGGAATAGCCATCTCAGTCCCCAGACCTGAATATCATTGAACATCTGTGGGATGATTTGAAGCATGCTGTCCATGCTCGGTGACTATCAAACTTAACTGAACTGAAATTGTTTTGTAAACAGGGATGGTCAAATATACCTTCATCCAGGATCCAGGAACTCATTAAAAGCTACAGGAAGCGACTAAAGGCTGTTTATTTTTGTAAAAGGAGGATCTACAAAATATTAATGTCACTTTTATGTAGAGGTGCCCATACATTTGCACCTGTCAAATTTTGTTTAAATGCGGATTGCACATTTTCTGTTAGTACAATAAACCTCATTTCAATCCAGAAATATTACTCAGTCCATCAGTTATTAGATATATGAAACTGAAATAGCTGTTGCAAAAACCCAAATTGTTATAAAGAAAAAAGGTTAACATTAATAGGGGTGCCCAAACATGTGACTGTATGAAGTTGTCAGACAGAGAGAGACACGGCCATTTCGAGCGTTGCTGTCCTGTCTGAGACTGATTTAAAGGGTCATCTGAATGCACTCTAACAAAAATCTTTCCATTTGAAATATGACTGCCCAAAAGTTGTGCTGTATATTATAGTATTTACTTCCATAAGTGTGACCAATACCTCTTTATCTTTCCAGCCAAAGGAGCTTCAAAACATTTCATCCACCATTTCCCTAAGTAGTGATAGCTATTTACTGTGTCAAACCCAATGGCCTTGATTCATGCTTGTTTCGATGAATGGGCGAGATAGAGTGCAAGGCATCTGATTCATTGGGAGCCGAATTACTCTTAATGAATCAGTCGAGATGCAAAGTAGTGTGTGCCTCTATTTGCACCTTACCACAAATCTTAGTCCAATCAAGGATTAGAGTAAGATTCGAGGTGTAAGGAATACCTGTGCTCATCATGAATTTGAAAAGTGGGGATCACCAAGTCTTGTCCAATTTCAGCTTCACCTAATTTGAGCAGAATAAAAATGATATGAATCACTAAAATTCACCAAAATTTTGCCCAGCCTCACGATTTTTGTGAGCTTCCAAAGCTTTCTACACCCATTTTCTGGTAGCAGTCATTACTTCCACTAAAAGAAAAGACCAAGATCTATATGAATAATTACATTACACATTAGTGGGTATCATAAAAAATAAAATGTAATCAAAGCTTCAATGCAAAACAGAAGAAAATAAATTTCTTAAAAAAAAAAATTTAGGGTATGTGCCCACAATCACGATCTGCTTTGTCCTGGATGTGGCGGGTCCTGACGTGCTGGGCTGTGAGTCTCTGCCGCAGGAGAACACAGGATACCACATCTGCTCATGTCCACGATCAGGGTTTGGGGCACTGCGGTCTCTCGCTTGTGTTCTCCCTACGGAGGATGTTTGTGACTCTGCAGCAAAGAATTTACATACTTGCTGCTCGGAAAGCCGCACCGCAGCTCAGTTTTGGCTGTGAGCCGTACACACACAGTGGTCATGGGATTCCTATAAATCCCATCCACTGTGCTTGTACTGTAGAATGCAGCATTTTGGCCACAGCAAAAACATGCTGCATCCAAAAAAAGCTTCAAACACTGATTGTGGGCACGCACCCTTCAAAGCTTATTCTTTTTTCTCGGTACATTTGTTTTGCTATGCACATTTATAGCACATACAGGTTATGTGTGGGTTGTGCCTGTCTGTTCCCTCAAATATTACCATAGATGGTGTCCCTAGTGTTAGCCACACTTCTCTTAGAATTGTCCGCATCAGTTATTTAATAAAGTATATCAGTCACAGTCTTTCTAATAATATCAGCAAATATCTCCAAATCGTACCTGCCAGTGCTCCTGTTGTGTCTGGTTCTCTTTTCCTCTGTGGCCAGCTAGTCACGAAGTTTTTTTTCTATGGCAGAAATCAGTGAAGGATTGGGAAGTCACAGTAGAAACAACCTGAGACAGGTGCAAATTAGCTGTATAACGCCATGTGTTTATGCTTAGTATGTGTATTCTGATATTAAAATGTGTTGGCTATGTACATATTATCTACATGCAGTTCACGTCAACAAAAAGAAAAGGACCCCTGTGTAAGAATAGTATATTTGCCCCTTGCAGGGCGATAGCTCACCATAATGCACCTGTCAGTAACAGGAGCTGCATGCTGCTTTGAAGGTTTTTTGGAGAGTAACTGTAAAGCTCGGGGTTAAATTTTCTTGTCAAAACATAGTCTATGACATTTCCTGAATCACATGGGGTGTCTGTGCAAAATTTTGTGATTGTAAATGTAACGGTGCGGATTCCTTTAGCGGACATACATACACACACATACACACATACACTCAGCTTTATATAGTAGATAGACAAAGAAATTGCTGAAATGTACATAAAATCTTTATATTTTATTCTAGATGATTTTTGAAGTGCTAGCTTTTTTAAAAATGTAAGTTATTTATAGGTATAGTTAATACAGCCTCATTTGTATTTCACTATTTTGCTGTAACGTCACAGTAAACTTCTAGTATTTGAAATGGATAATCCCTATTAATCCCTTTACCAACAACCTACTATATGGGAACATACTGTAGTTGTAAATGGAGTATTAAAGGTTAATCCTCGTAAGCAGTAGACACTCTATCCGTATAAAGAGTTTGCTGAATGCGCATTACTTACCAATAATCCATCTCAAATATGAAGAGAATCCTTCAACGTATGTATGTGTCCATATAATGGTTAGGGAATAACGTATATATGTGAAAGGTCAATTTTGCAGAGTTTCTGTATTTCTTTTGTAATAAAATATAGTCAAAGGGTCTTTTAATATGTCATAGATCAGAAATAGGACCACCAATAGCTGAGGTATTTAACCTTTTCACGGCATCCACCATGCTCGTACGGTGCAAGTCGTGTATGGATCGGGCTCGTGTGGTGAGCTCGCCTAATACTCAGCACGTAATGGCTGTGTATTTCAGCCAGGACTTGCCTCTAACAATCACGGGTGGAGCTGAGCTCAATCCGCAATTGTTAACCTGTTAAATTCCACTGTCAAACTCTGACAGCGGAATTTAACACGCGCCGACATTGGGGTGCACCAATTTAAGCCCCCATCAGCACGCCTTTGACATGAAAGCTGGTTCCCAATCAGTTACTACGACAGCCGTGGGTCTGATGAAGACCTCCATTCTTATCATAGTTGCATTCCTTTGAAATCCTGCCTGTGGTTGAACTTCAAAGCAGACTGTGATTTTCACTTTATTGATCGCAGCTTCAAGTCCTCTAAGGGGACTAATAAAAACACTGAAAAGTAAAACAAAAGCTTTAAAACAAATGAAAA
Organism: Anomaloglossus baeobatrachus; assembly: GCF_048569485.1. Taxonomy (NCBI): domain Eukaryota; kingdom Metazoa; phylum Chordata; class Amphibia; order Anura; family Aromobatidae; genus Anomaloglossus; species Anomaloglossus baeobatrachus. The sequence goes on along the minus strand of NC_134356.1, from coordinate 248,439,070 downwards.
AAAACAAAAAAATGTTAAAAACACCCCCTTTTAGCCCATTAAAAATAAAGATAATAAAAAAAATACACATATGTAGTACTGCCGCTTTTAGAGAAGTCTGATCTTTAAAAATATTAAAATAATTAACCAAATCAATAAACACTATAAATAAAAAAAATCAAGAATGCCATAATTATGTTTTTTTGGTCACGGCAATATCACAAAAAGAATTCTGTAACAAGCGATTAAAACTTCATATCTATTCCAAAATGGTATCAATAAAAATGCCGTCTCTCCCTGCAAATATAAGCCATCACTCAGCTTCTTTGACCAAAAAATTAAAACATTACACATCTCGGAAAATGGCAACACTACTTTTTTTTTGCATACTTCTGATTTTTTTCACCACTAAAATAATAAAAACACTGGACATACTTGGTATCGCCGTAATTATACTGATTACAAGAATCTTGTTGCAAAGTCATTTTTACCACAAAATGTACATCATAAAAATAATTCCCCCAAAAATGTCAGAATTGTGTTTTTTTCACAATATCTTCCCATTTGGCATTTTTCCTGTACACTATGTGGTAAAATAGTGTCTTTCAAAAGTAAAATGCGTTGCATGAGAAATGTGCCCTCATATGTCTATGTGGACAGAAAAATAAAAAAGTTATCGTTCTGGGAAGAAGGGGAGGAAAAAAGAAAAATGCAAAAAAGGAAATTGGCCACATCGGGAAGGATTTACTGCCATCCACTACTTTATGACCTGCCCTCATCTGACTCCTAACAGTTGCTAATAAGGCTGCTTTCACACATCAGTTTTTTGGTATCAGGCACGATACGGCGAAAAAACTGATGCAACAGATCTGGCGAAGAAATGGATCAGTTGCATCAGTTTTTTCCATCAGTTCCTTCAGTTTTTTGACGGGTCCGTTGTGATACTGAGCATGCTCAGTTAAAAAAAAACGGATACGGCGGCCGTATCCATTTTTTTTTTGCCGCATTACGCCGGATCCAGTGTTCATAGGCTTCTATTATAAAACACGCCGTACAGCGCTGGATCCGGCTTGATACGTTTTTTCGCCAGAGACAAAAAACGTTGCCCTCAGCATTCCATCCAGCCGCTGGACAAGCAAATTTTACCGGATCCGGCGAGAGCCGGATGGAACGCAAGGCCATCTGGCACACTCCGGCTGGGGGAAAAACGAATCCGGCAGCAACAGATGCGTTTTTCAGGTTATTGCCGGATTGTGCCTGATGGCAAAAAACTGATGTGTGAAAGCAGCCTTAGTGGTACTTTGCACGTTGCGACATCGCTACTGCGATATCGTCGGGGTCAAATTGAAAGTGACGCACATCCGGCGCCAGTAACGACGTCGCAACGTGTAAAGCCTAGATGCACCGATAAACGATCGCAAAACCATCAAAAATTGGTGATCTGTGTAGCGTCGGTCATTTCCATAATGTCACACCAATAGGAGATACGATATTGTTCCTCGTTCCTGTGGCAGCACACATCGCTGTGTGTGAAGCCGCAGGAGCGAGGAACATCTCCTTACCTGCCTCCACCGGCTATGCGGAAGGAAGGAGGTGGGTGGGATGTTTACGTCCCGCTCATCTCCGCCCCTCTGCTTCTATTGGCCGCCTGCCGTGTGACGTCGCTGTGATGCCGCACGACCCGCCCCCTTAGGGAGGAGGCGGGTCGCCGGTCAGAGCGACGTCACAGGGCAGGTAAGTGCGTGTGAAGCTGCCGTAGCGATAATGTTCGCTACGGCAGCTATCACAAGATATCACATGTGCGACGGGGGCGGGTACTATCGTGCTCGGCATCACTATCATCGGTTAGCGATGTTGCAGCGTGCAAAGTACCCCTTAGGCTTGTGCTGGATTGTGCCAGATGGCCTTGCGTTCCATCCCGCTTTCGCCGGATCCGGCAAAATTTGCTTGTCCGGCAACCGGATGCAATGCTGAAGGGAATGTTTTTTGTCTTCGGCGAAAAACCGTATTGCGCCGGATCTGGTGCCATACGGCGTGTTTTATAATGGAAGCCTATGGATGACAGATCCAGCGTAATGCGGCAAAAATGGATACAGCTGGTGGATCTGGGTTTTTAAACTGAGCATGCTCAGTATCACAATGGATCCGTAACAAAACTGACGGAACTGATGGAAAAAACTGATGCAACTGATCTGTTTTTTCACCGGATCCATTGCATCAGTTCTTTTGCTGCCGTATCGTGCCTGATGCCAAAAAACTGATGTGTGAAAGCAGCCAAAGTATATTTGTAACTGTCTTTTATAACATTCCATGTCCATGTCCTGTATCTTAAGCCTGCTATACACGTGTCGATATATCGTGCGATCACATTTGCGATCGCACCCGCCCCCATCGTTTGTACGGCACGGGCAATTTGTTGGCCGTGTCGCACAAAGTCGGTAACCCCCGTCACACGCACTTACCTTCCAAATGACCTCGCTGTGGGCGGCGAACATCCTCTTCCTGAAGAGGGAGGGACGTTCGGCGTCACAGCGATGTCACACAGCGGCCGCCCAATAGAAGCGGAGGGGCGGAGATGAGCGGGACGTAAACATCCCGCCCACCTCCTTCCTTCCGCATTGCCGACGGCCGCAGGTTAGCTGCAGTTCATCATTCCCGGGGTGTCACACGGAGTGATGTGTGCTGCCTCGGGAACGATGAACAACCGGCGCGCAGAAGGACGATCGATTTTTTGAAAAGGAGCGACGTGTCAATGAGCAACGATAAGGTGAGTATTTTTGCTCGTTCACAGTTGCTCGTAGCTGTCACATGCTACGATATGTCAAACGGATGTGCGTCACTAACAACGTGACCCCAACGACATATCGTTTGATATATTGTAGCGTGTAACGTGCTCTTTAGTGTCTATCGTATCATTAAATGTGTCAACTTTGATTTCATCTGGTGACTTTCTGCACGATCTGCCCCTTTTAGAGGCTCACCAACTTTTCACATACTTTCCTTCTTGAGAGCCATGGCGTCTATCTGTTCCAATCTAATACCTGAAAGAAGGGTGGATTGGATGTAGTCAATTGAAGAAAAAATCATAGAGTCACATTGAACTTGTACAGCAGCGCAGTGCTGGTTCAAATATGCATGTTAGGACAGATGCGGTTGGTTATAAAGTATTACACAACCACTCTACAGAAACCCTTAATTTTGGAATTCTGTGTAATTCCAAGATCATAGATTTCAATAATGTGAACGTCCAACATTTATAATAAAATTAATTTGACTGAATTTGGTTACTTAGCCATCATTTGCTGCTGAGTTCCATCCATAGTTTTGAATCTATATTTTCTTATCTCATATGCCAGTCTCTAAGACTCTGTGTTTCTGAGACTTAAAGGTCATACGGGGTGGGGGGGGCAACTGGTAAACTTCATAGGAAAGATTTTATGCAATATTACATTGGTTTGTAAATGATCCCATAATCTGACCTTTGAGGCAGAGCAGAACAGCTACAACAGCAGTATGTACAGCATATTGCTCAGAGGAGAGCGCTGCTCTAAGCACCCATCAGCACCTCCGCGAAGACCCCCATGCCATTCATAGGAGATCATGATTTGTGCTATATACAGCAAGACCAAAGTATTGTCATACATACAGTACAGACCAAAAGTTTGGACACACCTCATTCAAAGAGTTTTCTTTATTTCCATGACTCTAAAAATTGTAGATTCACATTGAAGACATCAAAATTATGAATGAAAACATGTGGAATGAAATACTTAACACTAGAACTACTGGACTCGTGACACCTATATAGAAATACATGGTGCAAAGTAGTCAAAATGACTACCTCAGTAGTTCTAGTTTTAAAAAGTGTGAAACAACAGAAAATATGTCTTCTATTTTAGGTTCTTCAAAGTAGCCACCTTTTGCTTTGATTACTGCTTTGTACACTCTTGGCATTCTCTTGATGAGCTTCAAGAGGTAGTCACCAGAAATGGTCTTCCAACAGTCTTGAAGGAGTTCCCAGAGATGCTTAGTAGAGTTGAGCGTGGTTCGTGGTTCTCCAGTTCGCGGTTCGAGTGATTTTGGGGGGTGTTCTAGATAGAACTAGAACTCGAGCTTTTTTGCTAAAGCTCGATAGTTCTAGATACGTTCGAGAACGGTTCTAGCAGCAAAAAGCAGGGCTTTTTACAGCTACAGTATGCAGGAGCCATCACTGGCAGCCTGCCAGAAGCTGGTAAACAAGATAAACATCGGGTATCCAAGCAAAGCGCTTTGGTTAGTAACCCGATGTTTATCCTAGTTACGTGCAGGAAGCCCACACTTCAGCGCTCAGCTCGCTCCGCCCCCTCCTGCACGCGGCATGTACACACACACACACACACACACATCCGTCATCCTGGCACTCTGCACACATGGTCCCGCTCGGCTTACCTGCGGTGATGAAGTTCCGACCTCAGCGCTGTCACTGTCGTCCATGGCCGCCGCTTGTCACATCACCTTCTCTCGCTTCCGACCCGAGACTGACTAGCGGTGACGTCACGGGCCTCTCACGATACTTGGCTGTGAAGGCAGCGGTCATTGAACTCAGTGACAGGTGCTGTCAGCAGTGCAGAAGATCAGCGCAGGTAATTTACCTCGCTGACAGCAGCACTTGTCATCCCCTGCAGTGACCTGGGCTGACCCATTGATGTTAGCTCAGGTCACTGCACTGCTCTCCCAGCCAATGGGGAACATTCTGCTCTTCATTAACTGGGACAGTGTGGATCGTCATGGCAACCCCTTGGATTACACCAGACCTGGATTTGTTTTTCTTTCTAATAATTGGTTAAAGAGGGAATGTATTGGGGAGTATTTTTTCAAATAAAAATGTGTTTGTCGTCTATTTTTTTTTATTACTGACTGGGTTGGTGATGTCGGGTATCTGATAGACGCCTGACCTCACCAACCCCAGGGCTTGATGCCAGGTGACATTACATATCTGGTATTAAACCCATATATTACCCCGTTTGCCACCGCACCAGGGCGCGGGATGAGCTGGGGCGAAGCACCAGGATTGGCACATCTAATGGATGCGCCACTTCTGGGGCGGCTGTGGCCTGCTATTTTTAGGCTGGGGAGAGTCCAATAACCATGGACCTCCCTAGTCTGAGAATATCAGACACCAGCTGTCTGCTTTACCTTGGCTGGTGATCCAATTTTGGGGGGACCCCTACGTGTTTTTTTTTTTTAATTATTTATTTAATTTAAAATAACAGCGTGGGGTGCCCTCAGTTTTGGATTACCAGCCAAGGTGAGGTTGCCAGCTGTGGTCTGCAGGCTGCAGCCATCTGCTTTACCCTAGCTGGCTACAAAAATAGGAGGAACCCTACGTCATTTTTTTTTTCATTTTTTTGGCTAAATACAAAGCTAAGCACCCCTTAGTGCCACATGAAAGGCACCAAAGGGTGCAAAATTACAAAATGCAGGAGAGTGGGACATTATGTGTCTTTCTGCCATTATAATGACAGAAAGACTGATATGAAGTGCACAAGCACAAGAAAATCACCAGAGCGCTCTACGCTGTGAAAAGCAGTAGAAAATGGCACTGGAGTGAACATGTGACCGCCTCATGTAGGATGAAGCTATGGATCCTGGGTAAATTTATGCATTTACTCTCCTTCAGTTTTTTTGCAGTACACAAAAAAAACGGAAAGCACACGGATGACAAACAGATGACATACGGACCGTCTACGGAACGGAAACGGATGCCACATGGATGCACCCGTGAAAAAAAACGGACTGTTTTTTACAGACTGCAAAAATGGATCGGTCGTGTTAATGTAGCCTTATTCTGATCTGCCGTTTATAAACAGCAGGCAGAAATAAGTGAATAACGCCCCCCAGCGTCAGAAAATCTCCGGGGTTTCAGGGCTAGCTGAGACCCTGGAGATCATGATTCAGGGCGGTTTTTCCGGTCCCCGCTCACGTGATCACAGGTATACACCGTACACCGATGATCACGTTACAGTAAATGACAGCGCCGGTAAAAAATTATTTATCTCCCATCTGGCATGAACAAACATGATAAATCTCCTCCCCGGTCCCCTCCGGTCCCCCGGTGTCGCCAAAGTGCCCCCCCTGATGCCCTCCCATAAATCCAAGATGGCCGCGCGCACAGCAGCGCGCCGGCCGCATTCACCCTACTCCTCTGATTTCTGTCGCATGTGTCATGACACATGCGACAGAAAACTCCTCCCCAGGCCCTGCCAGGTCACCCCCTATAACCCCACCGGTGTTCCCCGGTGTCCCACGGTACCTGTGCAGTGTTGATCCCCCCACGGCCCTCTCCTTCACAATAGACGCAGCCGCATGCACAGAGCGGCTGTCAGCTCAGTTTCCTGTGTTCAGACACAGTGAGTAGTGGTTATGCATCTGTAAGCTAAATGGGCGGCACGGTGGCTCAGTGGTTAGCACTGCAGTCTTGCAGCGCTGAGGTCCTGGGTTCAATGCTCACCAAGGACACCATCTGCAAGGAGTTTGTATGTTCTCCCCGTGTTTGCGTGGGTTTCCTCCAGGTACTCTGGTTTCCTCCCACACTCCAAAGACATACAGCGCTATGGAATTAATAACGCTATATAAATGAATAAATTATTATTATTACTCTATTGCCTTGCTCTTGAGGTAAGGAACATAATTGATCAGGAGAGCTATATACTACATTTCCAAATGGAGGGATTTGCTTTTATAGTTTCCCTGCTGAACGACTACCAAACATGAGAGTCCGTTATACGCCACAAGAAAACACATCTAAATAGCGAGCTCTGTTGTTAAGTATTCATTCAGCTGGATAACTGGACTTAAAGGGGTAGTCCATCTCCAAGATCCTATCCCCAATATATAGTAGGTGGAATAGCAATAATATCAGCAAATACCAATATTTGGAAATGTAGAATAGTTCTCCTGATTAGGCATGCCCTTACCTCATGAGCAGGGCATTGCAGCTTTGGTAGCAACCATTACGACATGGACTCTGCTGCTGTGGACCCGGGGAGAGTGAGTGCAGATTCATTGCACCCACACTCCTCACATGAAGGGTCCGCACTCCTAGAAAATGGGGGATACGTTCCCTGAGTGTCTCCCCCCCATATTCTAGACGGTCCAGAGTCGTCGTCGGACCCCTTTATTTTTTTTCTTACAATAAATTGGTGAAAGAGGAAATGTTTTGGGGACTGTTTTTTCAAATAAATTTCTTTTGTCGATTTTTTTTTTTGTTAGTACTGACAGTTTTTGATGTTGGGTATCTAATAGACGCCATGACATCACAAACTGCTGGGCTTGATCTCAGGTGACTTTACAGCTAGTATCAACCCGATTTATTACCCCGTTTGTCACTGCACCAGGGCACGGGATGAGCTGGGGTGAAGCGCCAGGATTGGCGCATCTAGTGGATGCGCCACTTCTGGGGCGCCTGCGGCCTGCTATTTTTAGGCTGTGAAGGCCCAATAACTATGGACCTTCCCACCTTGAGAATACCAGACCACAGCTGTCCGATTTACCTTGGCTGGTGATCCAATTTGGGGGGGACCCTACTTTTATTGTGTAATTATTAATATTTATAAAATAATTATAAAAAAAGAGCCTGGGGGACCTCCACATTGGATCCCCAACCACGGTAAAGCTGCCAGCTGTGGTTTTCAGGCTACAGCCGTCTGCTTTACCCTAGCTGGCTATCAAAAATGGGGGGACCCAACGTCATTTTTTTTTAACTATTTTTTAAATAGAAAAAATTAATGGGCTTCCCTGTATTTTGATTGCCAACCAAGGTAACGGCAGGCAGATGGGGGTGGCAACCCATAGCTGTCTGCTTTATCTGCGCTGAGAATCAAAAATACCGCGGAGCGCTACGTCATTTTTTTTAAAGATTTATTTTTACAGCACTGTGATGTCAAGCAATCAAAATACAGGGAAGCCCATTTTGTTTTTAGTTATTTAAATAAATAATTAAAAAAAATATATATGGGCTCCCGCTGCATTTTTTGTATTGCTAGCTAAGGGTAATCCAAGCAGCTACTGGCTGCTAACCCCCACTGCTTGGTGTTACCTTCACTGGCAATGGAAAATCCAGGGAAGCATTTTTTATTTTTTTTGCCAAAAAACTACAAAAAAAGGACGTGAGCTTCGCCATATTTTTGTATGCTAGCCAGGTATAGCAGGCAGGTGCTGGAAGAGTTGGATACAGCGCCAGAAGATGGCGCTTCTATGAAAGTGCCATTTTCTGAGGCGGCTGCAGACTGCAATTCGCAGCAGTGGGGCCCAGAAAGCTCAGGCCAACCTGTGCTGCGGATTCCAATCCCCAGCTGCCTAGTTGTACCTGGCTGACACAAAAATGGGGCAAAGCCTACGTCATTTGTTTTCTAATTATTTCATGAAATTCATGAAATAATAAAAAAAGGGCTTCCCTTTATTTTTGGTTCCCAGCCGGGTACATATAGGCAACTGGGGGTTGGGGGCAGCCGTAACTGCCTGCTGTACCTGGCTAGCATACAAAAATATGGCGAAGCCCACATAATTTTTTCAGGGGGCAAGAAACTTCTGCATACAGTCCTGGATGGAGTATGCTGAGCCTTATAGTTCTGCAGCTGCTGTCTGTCTGTATGGAGAAGAGCAGACAGCAGCTGCAGAACTACAAGGCTCAGCATACTCCATCCAGGACTGTATGCAGAAGTTTTTTGCCCACCAAAAAAATGACGTGGGCTTCGCCATATTTTTGTATGCTAGCCAGGTACAGCAGGCAGCCACGGGCTGCCTCCAACCCCCAGTTGCCTATTTGTACCCGGCTGGGAACCAAAAATATAGGGAAGCCCGTTTTTTTTAATTATTTCACTTATTTCATGAAATAATTAAAAAGCAAATGACGTGGGCTTCGCCCCATTTTTGTGTCCAGCCGGGTACAACTAGGCAGCTGGGGATTGGAATCCGCAGCACAGGTTAGCCCGAGGTTTCTGGGCGCCTCTGCTGCGAATTGCAGTCCGCAGCCGCCCCAGAAAATGGCGCTTTCATAGAAGCGCCATCATCTGGCGCTGTATCCAACTCTTCCAACAGCCCTGAAGCCGGGTGGCTTGTTGGGTAATAATGAGTTAATACTAGCTTTGTTTTACTAGCTAGTATTAAGCCAGAGATTCTTAATGTCAGGCACGTTTGACCCGGCCATTAAGAATCTCCAATAAAGGGTTAAAAAAAAGACACCACACAGAGAAAAAATACTTTAATAGAAATAAATACACAGACACATTAGAGACTCCATCTTTATTACCCCCTGTCAGCCCTCCACGATCCATGGTCTTCTGTCTTCCTCGTTCAACAAATGCAGCCTGCTCCATCACTGCTGCATGGGGGAAGACGCTGCTGCTCCCTGTGCAGCCTTCACTCCGTGAGTGATCAGTGCTGCTGGCTGTCAGCGGTAACGCTGACAGACGCGTTACCATAGCAACGGTGCTCCCGGAGCCGCGGTTAGCGGTGACGTCACCGCTAACTGCGTTGCTATGGCAACGGTGATCTCCGTTAATGACCGGCTGTGTCAGCCGGTCCCTAACGGAACGGGGAGTCGACCGTGTGCTAGAGCATGTCGCCGGTACACGGCGATACACAAATATGCACCGTGTACCGGAGAGATGCACTCGCAGGTCCTACATGACGCGTCATAGTCATGTGACCAGTCTGTAGCCAATGAGATAATAGCCACGTGACTGGTCACATGGCTATTTTGACGTCACGATAGGTCCTGCATCTCTGCTGGCAGTGCTGGTCACCGGAAGGATTCAGCGATCATCGGATGGAATAGCGGCAGGAGACAGAGTGCAGGAGGGATCGCGGGGACCGGTAAGTGTTATGGCAATGTTTACTAACTGTTTGTGTACATTTATCATGCATTTTTATGTGTTTGTGATTGCCTCCCATTATATCCTATTGGTTCGAGTTCGGTTCGTCGAACGTTCGACGAACCGAATTCGAACGAGACCTCCGTTCAGCGAACCGAACTCGAGCCAAACCACGGCCAGTTCGCTCATCTCTAATGCTTAGCACTTGTTGGCCCTTTTGCCTTCACTCTGCGGTCCAGCTCCCCCCAAACCATCTCGACTGGGTTCAGGTCTGGTCACTGTGGAGACCAGGTCATATAGCGTAGCACCCCATCACTCTCCTTCTTAGTCAAATAGCCCTTACACAGCCTGGAGATGTGTTTGGGGTCATTGTCCTGTTGAAAAATAAATGATGGTCCAACTAAATGCAAACCGGATGGAATAGCATGCCACTGCAAGATGATGTGGTAACCATGCTGGTTTAGTATGCCCTCAATTTTGAATAAATCCCCAACAGTGTCACCAGCAAAGCACCCCCACACCATCACACCTCCTCCTCCATGCTTCATGGTGGGAACCAGGCATGTAGCGTCTATCCGTTCACCTTTTCTACAAAGACATGGTGGTTAGATCCAAAGATCCCAAATTTGGACTCATGAGACCAAAGCACAGATTTCCACTGGTCTAATGTCCATGTTACGGATGGACCTACTGATATGGTAAAAGATGAGAGTAAACCGATATCAGTGGTCAGGGTCCACCATGCAGTGGTGGTAAACTGCAGCTGATAGAATAAGGCTCTACTGATATTCAACAAAGCCCCAGATAATAATATACACCTATGTTACAGGTCACACAGGCGTTAACGCAGGTACAATAAGTACTCAGAACCTGCGTGTCCAGTCTCTGTGTTCTAGGTAACACAGAAGCTGTAGCATAATATAGCGGGATCCTGTTAACTCACAGGGCCTGAAGTGGTTAATAATATATAAAGGACAAACCCTGTTAACTCACAGGACCAGATATGGCGCAATGCTCTCCTGTGACCTCACAGAAGTTAATATATGTTGCATACACAGTATGGATAGGGATAGGCATGCAGAACACTACCCGTATTCTGCTAGTATATGCTCTGGGTATATGCAGGAGTGACGTACTGCTCCTATATTGGGATGTATTAGGGTGTAGCCGGTTAACCACCGGTCTCTTAGCGGCATGACCCTGATATCTATGGAACCCTGCCTAGCCGGCTTCTGACCCTAACTCGGTCTAGGTGTGACCGTGACGCCTCACCCTAAGCTGCCTCCTGACCCTCAATCAGTCCAGTTGGACCTCGCCGCGTATCCCTACCTAAGAAAGCTGTGTGCTGCTGATTGCAAAAGACGAGTGCGCACCTCAATGTGGGCGTCAGGGCTTTTATCACCTCTGTACCGCCCACAAGATGGAGGAACCACGTGTAGCCAACCCCTTTGGCCAATAAGAGCCTTACACATCACAGATGATGTAACGGTGGCCAATAAGAACGTGCACATCACTAATAACGTCACCGGTCAATAGGAATGTGCCACATCACCGATGATGTCACGGCGGCCAATGGAAACGTGCCACATCACTGATGATGTCACGGCGGCCAATAGAAACGTACCCAATCACCGATGATGTCACTGTGGCCAATAGGAACATGCCACATCACTGACATGCTCAGATAGTGTCAAAAGACCCATAGGAACCCCCGCACATGCTCAGTAGGCTATTTTTGACACAGTGTCAGAATTCCAAAAAATCCTGGTCACCATCCGTGGCTCAGGAGATCGGGCCAAGCAACCTCGGGTATGGGGAGGAACAGCTCCAGAAGACAAACTAGGAGCCCCCGTACCCCTATTCGTGACAGTACCTCCCTCTCTAACACCCCCTCCCCTCCGACGCTCAAATACCGCAATTAAGTCAGGGGCATGAATGTTCTCAACCGGTTCCCAGGAGCGATGCTCGGGACCATAACCTTCCCAGTCCACTAAATAATATCGTCTGCCCTTGACCACTTTGGTCTTCAGAATGGCTCGAACTAAAGATTCAGATGATGACAAAGTAGGCGACGAAGGCTCCTGTCTAGGACTAGTGGACAAACGCACTGGCTTAAGTAGCGACACATGGAAGGTGTTATGGGTCCGGAGGTGGGCAGGCAGGCGTAACTGGTACAATACAGGATTTATTTGTTTAATGACTTCAAAAGGACCCGAATACTGTGGAGCAAATTTGGGTGACTCCACTCGGAGGTTTATATTTTTTGCAGACAGCCAAACATAGTCTCCCAGAGAGAAGATAGGAGCAGGGCGTCGGAATCTATCTGCTCCACGCCTCATGTGCTCCTTAGCAGCTGCGATGGCTGCCTGGGTGTCATCCCATGTCTCCCTGGCAGAGGATGCCCTATCTGCAATTGCAGGCAAAGGAGAAGAGACGGGCATGGGTACTGGTACCCGGGGATGTTGCCCATTATTTAAGAGGAAGGGTGTTTGACCCATAGCCTCCGAGACGGAGGTGTTTAAGGCAAATTCTGCCCAGGGTAGAAGCACCGACCAATCATCATGATTAGCACTTACGAAGTGCCGTAAATAAGTTAGGAGAGATTGGTTTGTGCGTTTCACTAAACAATTCGTCTCAGGATGGTAGGAAAATGAGATATTTAGCTCGATACTTAGGAGATGACACAAATCCTTCCAATACCTGGAGGCGAATTGAGGGCCTCGGTCACAAAAAATCCTGTCGGGTAACCCATGTAATCGAAAGATGTGCTTGATGAACAACTTGGCCAAAAGCTGTGAAGATGGTAAACCAGAGAGTGGAACCAGATGAACCATGCGGGAGAAATGGTCGGTCACAACCCAGATGACTTTGTGACCCTGGGATCCCGGAAGATCAACCACAAAGTCCATTCCCATGACCTCCCATGGTCTATCTGGGACTGGCAATGGATATAACAGTCCAGCAGGTCGATGACGGGAAGGTCGGTTCCTGGCAGAAGACATACAGGCATGGAGGTATTCCCTGACATCTCTCGACAGTCTTGGCCACCAATACCATCTTTCGATTAGTTCCTGGGTACGCCGAACTCCAAAGTGGCCACCTACCTTAGATGTATGTGCCCAAGACAAGATGTCATTTTGTCTATCAGGCGGGACATACGTCTTCCCAGGTGGTACCTGGTCTAAGGTCACTGGTGCGACAGCACGTATGGAGCAAGGAGGTAGAATGAACCGAGGTTCCTCCTCCTCATCTTCTACCGTAAGACAAGACCTAGACAGAGCATCCACTCTAATATTTTTTTCGCCCGAAAGAACATGGAGAGAAAATTTAAACCGAGAGAAAAACAGAGACCAACAAGCTTGTCTCGGGTTTAATCTCTGAGCGGTTTGCAAATAAACCAGATTTTTATGGTCCGTAAAAACCTGAAACGAGTGCTTAGCCCCCTCAAGAAGGTAACGCCACTCCGAAAATGCGAACTTCATAGCTAAAAGCTCCCTGTCCCCTATTGTATAGTTCCTTGCAGCTGGAGAAAAGAAAAAGCAAGGTCTTTTCCTACCATTGCTATCTTTCTGGTATAACACTGCTCCAGCTCCTACCGAAGAAGCGTCCACCTCCATCAAAAATGGTTTTTCTATATCTGGCCGATGTAAGATCAGGGAACTCACGAAATGATCCTTTATAGCTTTAAAGGCCTTTGTAGTCTCAGGTGACCAATTTTTTTGGATTAGCTCCCTTTATGGTAAGGAGCACCAAAGGAGCCATCAGGGTAGAGAAATGAGGTATAAATTGCCTATAATAATTCACAAAGCCAAGAAAGCGTTGAATAGCTTTCAACGACCCTGGCTCTGCCCAGCTCTTCACTGCCTCGATTTTTGATGGATCCATGGCTAGACCTTTATGATAAACTATATACCCTAAGAAGGGAAGGAACAGTTGCCCGAAGATACATTTCTCTAATTTGGCATAAAGGGAGTGAGCTCACAAGTGGGTCAGGACTCGTGCCACATCATGGCAGTATGTTTCCAGATCTGGGGAATAAATTAGGATGTCGTCTACGTAAACGACAACTGATGTAAGCAGCAGATCGCGAAGCACATCATTCACGAAATCTTGGAACACTGCGGGGGCATTACACAATCCAAAAGGCATGACGAGGTAGTCATAATGGCCATCACGAGTATTAAATGCCGTTTTCCACTCGTCACCCTCTCGGATTCGTACTAAATTATATGCCCCCCGCAGGTCCAGTTTCGTGAATATATGAGCTCCCCTTAAGCGATCAAATAACTCAGAGATTAAAAGCAAGGGATACTTGTTTTTTATGGTTATGGCATTGAGTCCCTGATAATCAATGCACGGACGCAAGTCCCGCTCCTTTTTTCTCACAAAAAAGAATCCTGCTCCAGCAGGCGATACAGGCTTTCTAATAAACCCCTTCTCAAGACTCTCCTTAATGTAAGCTGACATGGCCTCAGTCTCCGGAATGGAAAGAGGATACACCCTACCCCGAGGTGGTTCTGTCCCTGGTATGAGATCAATAGCACAATCGTATGGACGATGGGGAGGTAGTGCTTCAGAACCATTTTTGGAGAACACATCTGCAAACTGATGATATGGAGATGGTAACTCAGAGAGCAAAGAAGAGGTACTAGAAGAAATAGTCTCTATTGTATGAACCAGGCAACTTTCTTGGCACGTGGAACCCCAAGCAAACACTTTCTCAGAAGCCCAATCTATGTGTGGAGAATGAAGTTTAAGCCATGGTAGTCCTCAAAGAATGGCGTCTACCCCTTCTGCTAATACCAAAAATGAAATGACCTCCTGATGGTTATGAGGCATACGTAGGGTAAGGGGTACGGTTATATGGGTTACCATCTCGGGTAGCACCGAACCATTCACCACACATACACATATGGGAATAGATTTGGGGAGTAGTAGTAAAGGAATAGCATGTTGACGAGCAAAATGGGAGGATAGAAAATTCCCATCTGCCCCAGAGTCCACACATGCCACAACCTCCATCTTACAGGTGTCAAAAGAAAGAGAGCCCCTGAGGGTAAATTTAGAGGCAGAAGTAGGCACATCTAGTGACCCCCCCCTAAGGGTCACTAGATGGAAGCGTTTCCCTGACGGGAAGGACACCTGTTAGCGTAGTGTCCAGACTGGCAACAGGCAAAACAGATAGGTGGAAGAGCCTGTCAATGAACTCTGGCACCCGTCCGAACTATCTCCATAGGAGTAATTTATGCATTTACTCTCCTTCAGTTTTTTTGCAGTACACAAAAAAAACGGAAAGCACACGGATGACAAACAGATGACATACGGACCGTCTACGGAACGGAAACGGATGCCACATGGATGCACCCGTGAAAAAAAACGGACTGTTTTTTACAGACTGCAAAAATGGATCGGTCGTGTTAATGTAGCCTTATTCTGATCTGCCGTTTATAAACAGCAGGCAGAAATAAGTGAATAACGCCCCCCAGCGTCAGAAAATCTCCGGGGTTTCAGGGCTAGCTGAGACCCTGGAGATCATGATTCAGGGCGGTTTTTCCGGTCCCCGCTCACGTGATCACAGGTATACACCGTACACCGATGATCACGTTACAGTAAATGACAGCGCCGGTAAAAAATTATTTATCTCCCATCTGGCATGAACAAACATGATAAATCTCCTCCCCGGTCCCCTCCGGTCCCCCGGTGTCGCCAAAGTGCCCCCCCTGATGCCCTCCCATAAATCCAAGATGGCCGCGCGCACAGCAGCGCGCCGGCCGCATTCACCCTACTCCTCTGATTTCTGTCGCATGTGTCATGACACATGCGACAGAAAACTCCTCCCCAGGCCCTGCCAGGTCACCCCCTATAACCCCACCGGTGTTCCCCGGTGTCCCACGGTACCTGTGCAGTGTTGATCCCCCCACGGCCCTCTCCTTCACAATAGACGCAGCCGCATGCACAGAGCGGCTGTCAGCTCAGTTTCCTGTGTTCAGACACAGTGAGTAGTGGTTATGCATCTGTAAGCTAAATGGGCGGCACGGTGGCTCAGTGGTTAGCACTGCAGTCTTGCAGCGCTGAGGTCCTGGGTTCAATGCTCACCAAGGACACCATCTGCAAGGAGTTTGTATGTTCTCCCCGTGTTTGCGTGGGTTTCCTCCAGGTACTCTGGTTTCCTCCCACACTCCAAAGACATACAGCGCTATGGAATTAATAACGCTATATAAATGAATAAATTATTATTATTACTCTATTGCCTTGCTCTTGAGGTAAGGAACATAATTGATCAGGAGAGCTATATACTACATTTCCAAATGGAGGGATTTGCTTTTATAGTTTCCCTGCTGAACGACTACCAAACATGAGAGTCCGTTATACGCCACAAGAAAACACATCTAAATAGCGAGCTCTGTTGTTAAGTATTCATTCAGCTGGATAACTGGACTTAAAGGGGTAGTCCATCTCCAAGATCCTATCCCCAATATATAGTAGGTGGAATAGCAATAATATCAGCAAATACCAATATTTGGAAATGTAGAATAGTTCTCCTGATTAGGCATGCCCTTACCTCATGAGCAGGGCATTGCAGCTTTGGTAGCAACCATTACGACATGGACTCTGCTGCTGTGGACCCGGGGAGAGTGAGTGCAGATTCATTGCACCCACACTCCTCACATGAAGGGTCCGCACTCCTAGAAAATGGGGGATACGTTCCCTGAGTGTCTCCCCCCCATATTCTAGACGGTCCAGAGTCGTCGTCGGACCCCTTTATTTTTTTTCTTACAATAAATTGGTGAAAGAGGAAATGTTTTGGGGACTGTTTTTTCAAATAAATTTCTTTTGTCGATTTTTTTTTTTGTTAGTACTGACAGTTTTTGATGTTGGGTATCTAATAGACGCCATGACATCACAAACTGCTGGGCTTGATCTCAGGTGACTTTACAGCTAGTATCAACCCGATTTATTACCCCGTTTGTCACTGCACCAGGGCACGGGATGAGCTGGGGTGAAGCGCCAGGATTGGCGCATCTAGTGGATGTGCCACTTCTGGGGCGCCTGCGGCCTGCTATTTTTAGGCTGTGAAGGCCCAATAACTATGGACCTTCCCACCTTGAGAATACCAGACCACAGCTGTCCGATTTACCTTGGCTGGTGATCCAATTTGGGGGGGACCCTACTTTTATTGTGTAATTATTAATATTTATAAAATAATTATAAAAAAAGAGCCTGGGGGACCTCCACATTGGATCCCCAACCACGGTAAAGCTGCCAGCTGTGGTTTTCAGGCTACAGCCGTCTGCTTTACCCTAGCTGGCTATCAAAAATGGGGGGACCCAACGTCATTTTTTTTTAACTATTTTTTAAATAGAAAAAATTAATGGGCTTCCCTGTATTTTGATTGCCAACCAAGGTAACGGCAGGCAGATGGGGGTGGCAACCCATAGCTGTCTGCTTTATCTGCGCTGAGAATCAAAAATACCGCGGAGCGCTACGTCATTTTTTTTAAAGATTTATTTTTACAGCACTGTGATGTCAAGCAATCAAAATACAGGGAAGCCCATTTTGTTTTTAGTTATTTAAATAAATAATTAAAAAAAATATATATGGGCTCCCGCTGCATTTTTTGTATTGCTAGCTAAGGGTAATCCAAGCAGCTACTGGCTGCTAACCCCCACTGCTTGGTGTTACCTTCACTGGCAATGGAAAATCCAGGGAAGCATTTTTTATTTTTTTTGCCAAAAAACTACAAAAAAAGGACGTGAGCTTCGCCATATTTTTGTATGCTAGCCAGGTATAGCAGGCAGGTGCTGGAAGAGTTGGATACAGCGCCAGAAGATGGCGCTTCTATGAAAGTGCCATTTTCTGAGGCGGCTGCAGACTGCAATTCGCAGCAGTGGGGCCCAGAAAGCTCAGGCCAACCTGTGCTGCGGATTCCAATCCCCAGCTGCCTAGTTGTACCTGGCTGACACAAAAATGGGGCAAAGCCTACGTCATTTGTTTTCTAATTATTTCATGAAATTCATGAAATAATAAAAAAAGGGCTTCCCTTTATTTTTGGTTCCCAGCCGGGTACATATAGGCAACTGGGGGTTGGGGGCAGCCGTAACTGCCTGCTGTACCTGGCTAGCATACAAAAATATGGCGAAGCCCACATAATTTTTTCAGGGGGCAAGAAACTTCTGCATACAGTCCTGGATGGAGTATGCTGAGCCTTATAGTTCTGCAGCTGCTGTCTGTCTGTATGGAGAAGAGCAGACAGCAGCTGCAGAACTACAAGGCTCAGCATACTCCATCCAGGACTGTATGCAGAAGTTTTTTGCCCACCAAAAAAATGACGTGGGCTTCGCCATATTTTTGTATGCTAGCCAGGTACAGCAGGCAGCCACGGGCTGCCTTCAACCCCCAGTTGCCTATTTGTACCCGGCTGGGAACCAAAAATATAGGGAAGCCCGTTTTTTTTAATTATTTCACTTATTTCATGAAATAATTAAAAAGCAAATGACGTGGGCTTCGCCCCATTTTTGTGTCCAGCCGGGTACAACTAGGCAGCTGGGGATTGGAATCCGCAGCACAGGTTAGCCCGAGGTTTCTGGGTGCCTCTGCTGCGAATTGCAGTCCGCAGCCGCCCCAGAAAATGGCGCTTTCATAGAAGCGCCATCATCTGGCGCTGTATCCAACTCTTCCAACAGCCCTGAAGCCGGGTGGCTTGTTGGGTAATAATGAGTTAATACTAGCTTTGTTTTACTAGCTAGTATTAAGCCAGAGATTCTTAATGTCAGGCACGTTTGACCCGGCCATTAAGAATCTCCAAAGAGGGTTAAAAAAAAGACACCACACAGAGAAAAAATACTTTAATAGAAATAAATACACAGACACATTAGAGACTCCATCTTTATTACCCCCTGTCAGCCCTCCACGATCCATGGTCTTCTGTCTTCCTCGTTCAACAAATGCAGCCTGCTCCATCACTGCTGCATGGGGGAAGACGCTGCTGCTCCCTGTGCAGCCTTCACTCCGTGAGTGATCAGTGCTGCTGGCTGTCAGCGGTAACGCTGACAGACGCGTTACCATAGCAACGGTGCTCCCGGAGCCGCGGTTAGCGGTGACGTCAC
The DNA here is from genome assembly GCF_048569485.1 of Anomaloglossus baeobatrachus. Taxonomy (NCBI): domain Eukaryota; kingdom Metazoa; phylum Chordata; class Amphibia; order Anura; family Aromobatidae; genus Anomaloglossus; species Anomaloglossus baeobatrachus. Next base: position 248,420,130 of record NC_134356.1, on the reverse strand, counting down.
CGCTAACTGCGTTGCTATGGCAACGGTGATCTCCGTTAATGACCGGCTGTGTCAGCCGGTCCCTAACGGAACGGGGAGTCGACCGTGTGCTAGAGCATGTCGCCGGTACACGGCGATACACAAATATGCACCGTGTACCGGAGAGATGCACTCGCAGGTCCTACATGACGCGTCATAGTCATGTGACCAGTCTGTAGCCAATGAGATAATAGCCACGTGACTGGTCACTTGGCTATTTTGACGTCACGATAGGTCCTGCATCTCTGCTGGCAGTGCTGGTCACCGGAAGGATTCAGCGATCATCGGATGGAATAGCGGCAGGAGACAGAGTGCAGGAGTGATCGCGGGGACCGGTAAGTGTTATGGCAATGTTTACTAACTGTTTGTGTACATTTATCATGCATTTTTATGTGTTTGTGATTGCCTCCCATTATATCCTATTGGTTCGAGTTCGGTTCGTCGAACGTTCGACGAACCGAATTCGAACGAGACCTCCGTTCAGCGAACCGAACTCGAGCCAAACCACGGCCAGTTCGCTCATCTCTAATGCTTAGCACTTGTTGGCCCTTTTGCCTTCACTCTGCGGTCCAGCTCCCCCCAAACCATCTCGACTGGGTTCAGGTCTGGTCACTGTGGAGACCAGGTCATATAGCGTAGCACCCCATCACTCTCCTTCTTAGTCAAATAGCCCTTACACAGCCTCATGTGGGAACCAGGTGGGAACCAGGCATGTAGCGTCTATCCGTTCACCTTTTCTACAAAGACATGGTGGTTAGATCCAAAGATCCCAAATTTGGACTCATGAGACCAAAGCACAGATTTCCACTGGTCTAATGTCCATGTTACGGATGGACCTACTGATATGGTAAAAGATGAGAGTAAACCGATATCAGTGGTCAGGGTCCACCATGCAGTGGTGGTAAACTGCAGCTGATAGAATAAGGCTCTACTGATATTCAACAAAGCCCCAGATAATAATATACACCTATGTTACAGGTCACACAGGCGTTAACGCAGGTACAATAAGTACTCAGAACCTGCGTGTCCAGTCTCTGTGTTCTAGGTAACACAGAAGCTGTAGCATAATATAGCGGGATCCTGTTAACTCACAGGGCCTGAAGTGGTTAATAATATATAAAGGACAAACCCTGTTAACTCACAGGACCAGATATGGCGCAATGCTCTCCTGTGACCTCACAGAAGTTAATATATGTTGCATACACAGTATGGATAGGGATAGGCATGCAGAACACTACCCGTATTCTGCTAGTATATGCTCTGGGTATATGCAGGAGTGACGTACTGCTCCTATATTGGGATGTATTAGGGTGTAGCCGGTTAACCACCGGTCTCTTAGCGGCATGACCCTGATATCTATGGAACCCTGCCTAGCCGGCTTCTGACCCTAACTCGGTCTAGGTGTGACCGTGACGCCTCACCCTAAGCTGCCTCCTGACCCTCAATCAGTCCAGTTGGACCTCGCCGCGTATCCCTACCTAAGAAAGCTGTGTGCTGCTGATTGCAAAAGACGAGTGCGCACCTCAATGTGGGCGTCAGGGCTTTTATCACCTCTGTACCGCCCACAAGATGGAGGAACCACGTGTAGCCAACCCCTTTGGCCAATAAGAGCCTTACACATCACAGATGATGTAACGGTGGCCAATAAGAACGTGCACATCACTAATAACGTCACCGGTCAATAGGAATGTGCCACATCACCGATGATGTCACGGCGGCCAATGGAAACGTGCCACATCACTGATGATGTCACGGCGGCCAATAGAAACGTACCCAATCACCGATGATGTCACTGTGGCCAATAGGAACATGCCACATCACTGACATGCTCAGATAGTGTCAAAAGACCCATAGGAACCCCCGCACATGCTCAGTAGGCTATTTTTGACACAGTGTCAGAATTCCAAAAAATCCTGGTCACCATCCGTGGCTCAGGAGATCGGGCCAAGCAACCTCGGGTATGGGGAGGAACAGCTCCAGAAGACAAACTAGGAGCCCCCGTACCCCTATTCGTGACAGTACCTCCCTCTCTAACACCCCCTCCCCTCCGACGCTCAAATACCGCAATTAAGTCAGGGGCATGAATGTTCTCAACCGGTTCCCAGGAGCGATGCTCGGGACCATAACCTTCCCAGTCCACTAAATAATATCGTCTGCCCTTGACCACTTTGGTCTTCAGAATGGCTCGAACTAAAGATTCAGATGATGACAAAGTAGGCGACGAAGGCTCCTGTCTAGGACTAGTGGACAAACGCACTGGCTTAAGTAGCGACACATGGAAGGTGTTATGGGTCCGGAGGTGGGCAGGCAGGCGTAACTGGTACAATACAGGATTTATTTGTTTAATGACTTCAAAAGGACCCGAATACTGTGGAGCAAATTTGGGTGACTCCACTCGGAGGTTTATATTTTTTGCAGACAGCCAAACATAGTCTCCCAGAGAGAAGATAGGAGCAGGGCGTCGGAATCTATCTGCTCCACGCCTCATGTGCTCCTTAGCAGCTGCGATGGCTGCCTGGGTGTCATCCCATGTCTCCCTGGCAGAGGATGCCCTATCTGCAATTGCAGGCAAAGGAGAAGAGACGGGCATGGGTACTGGTACCCGGGGATGTTGCCCATTATTTAAGAGGAAGGGTGTTTGACCCATAGCCTCCGAGACGGAGGTGTTTAAGGCAAATTCTGCCCAGGGTAGAAGCACCGACCAATCATCATGATTAGCACTTACGAAGTGCCGTAAATAAGTTAGGAGAGATTGGTTTGTGCGTTTCACTAAACAATTCGTCTCAGGATGGTAGGAAAATGAGATATTTAGCTCGATACTTAGGAGATGACACAAATCCTTCCAATACCTGGAGGCGAATTGAGGGCCTCGGTCACAAAAAATCCTGTCGGGTAACCCATGTAATCGAAAGATGTGCTTGATGAACAACTTGGCCAAAAGCTGTGAAGATGGTAAACCAGAGAGTGGAACCAGATGAACCATGCGGGAGAAATGGTCGGTCACAACCCAGATGACTTTGTGACCCTGGGATCCCGGAAGATCAACCACAAAGTCCATTCCCATGACCTCCCATGGTCTATCTGGGACTGGCAATGGATATAACAGTCCAGCAGGTCGATGACGGGAAGGTCGGTTCCTGGCAGAAGACATACAGGCATGGAGGTATTCCCTGACATCTCTCGACAGTCTTGGTCACCAATACCATCTTTCGATTAGTTCCTGGGTACGCCGAACTCCAAAGTGGCCACCTACCTTAGATGTATGTGCCCAAGACAAGATGTCATTTTGTCTATCAGGCGGGACATACGTCTTCCCAGGTGGTACCTGGTCTAAGGTCACTGGTGCGACAGCACGTATGGAGCAAGGAGGTAGAATGAACCGAGGTTCCTCCTCCTCATCTTCTACCGTAAGACAAGACCTAGACAGAGCATCCACTCTAATATTTTTTTCGCCCGAAAGAACATGGAGAGAAAATTTAAACCGAGAGAAAAACAGAGACCAACAAGCTTGTCTCGGGTTTAATCTCTGAGCGGTTTGCAAATAAACCAGATTTTTATGGTCCGTAAAAACCTGAAACGAGTGCTTAGCCCCCTCAAGAAGGTAACGCCACTCCGAAAATGCGAACTTCATAGCTAAAAGCTCCCTGTCCCCTATTGTATAGTTCCTTGCAGCTGGAGAAAAGAAAAAGCAAGGTCTTTTCCTACCATTGCTATCTTTCTGGTATAACACTGCTCCAGCTCCTACCGAAGAAGCGTCCACCTCCATCAAAAATGGTTTTTCTATATCTGGCCGATGTAAGATCAGGGAACTCACGAAATGATCCTTTATAGCTTTAAAGGCCTTTGTAGTCTCAGGTGACCAATTTTTTTGGATTAGCTCCCTTTATGGTAAGGAGCACCAAAGGAGCCATCAGGGTAGAGAAATGAGGTATAAATTGCCTATAATAATTCACAAAGCCAAGAAAGCGTTGAATAGCTTTCAACGACCCTGGCTCTGCCCAGCTCTTCACTGCCTCGATTTTTGATGGATCCATGGCTAGACCTTTATGATAAACTATATACCCTAAGAAGGGAAGGAACAGTTGCTCGAAGATACATTTCTCTAATTTGGCATAAAGGGAGTGAGCTCACAAGTGGGTCAGGACTCGTGCCACATCATGGCAGTATGTTTCCAGATCTGGGGAATAAATTAGGATGTCGTCTACGTAAACGACAACTGATGTAAGCAGCAGATCGCGAAGCACATCATTCACGAAATCTTGGAACACTGCGGGGGCATTACACAATCCAAAAGGCATGACAAGGTAGTCATAATGGCCATCACGAGTATTAAATGCCGTTTTCCACTCGTCACCCTCTCGGATTCGTACTAAATTATATGCCCCCCGCAGGTCCAGTTTCGTGAATATATGAGCTCCCCTTAAGCGATCAAATAACTCAGAGATTAAAAGCAAGGGATACTTGTTTTTTATGGTTATGGCATTGAGTCCCTGATAATCAATGCACGGACGCAAGTCCCGCTCCTTTTTTCTCACAAAAAAGAATCCTGCTCCAGCAGGCGATACAGGCTTTCTAATAAACCCCTTCTCAAGACTCTCCTTAATGTAAGCTGACATGGCCTCAGTCTCCGGAATGGAAAGAGGATACACCCTACCCCGAGGTGGTTCTGTCCCTGGTATGAGATCAATAGCACAATCGTATGGACGATGGGGAGGTAGTGCTTCAGAACCATTTTTGGAGAACACATCTGCAAACTGATGATATGGAGATGGTAACTCAGAGAGCAAAGAAGAGGTACTAGAAGAAATAGTCTCTATTGTATGAACCAGGCAACTTTCTTGGCACGTGGAACCCCAAGCAAACACTTTCTCAGAAGCCCAATCTATGTGTGGAGAATGAAGTTTAAGCCATGGTAGTCCTCAAAGAATGGCGTCTACCCCTTCTGCTAATACCAAAAATGAAATGACCTCCTGATGGTTATGAGGCATACGTAGGGTAAGGGGTACGGTTATATGGGTTACCATCTCGGGTAGCACCGAACCATTCACCACACATACACATATGGGAATAGATTTGGGGAGTAGTAGTAAAGGAATAGCATGTTGACGAGCAAAATGGGAGGATAGAAAATTCCCATCTGCCCCAGAGTCCACACATGCCACAACCTCCATCTTACAGGTGTCAAAAGAAAGAGAGCCCCTGAGGGTAAATTTAGAGGCAGAAGTAGGCACATCTAGTGACCCCCCCCTAAGGGTCACTAGATGGAAGCGTTTCCCTGACGGGAAGGACACCTGTTAGCGTAGTGTCCAGACTGGCAACAGGCAAAACAGATAGGTGGAAGAGCTTGTCAATGAACTCTGGCACCCGTCCGAACTATCTCCATAGGAGTAATAGAAGACTCAGATGACTGAGGAGCTATGGGAGTCGAAAAAGAAGGAGCCAGTCACACCTTAGGACGTGCCTGAGCGACTTCTAACTTTCGCTCAGAACGTCTGACGTCAATTCTAGTAGCTATGGTTATTAAGGGCTCTAGAGTAGTGGGAATTTCCCTTGTGGATAGGGCATCTTTAATGAATCCAGCTAATCCTTTCCAGAAAATAGCTACAAAAACCCTGTCAGGCCAATCCAGTTCAGCAGCCAGAGTCCTGAACGTAATGGCATATAGGCTGGCACTAGAGGACCGCTGAGAGAGTTCCAGTAATTGTTGGGCTGAATCATGAGTGACTTGAGGACCCATGAATACTGCTTTTAAGGCCTCAAGAAATGATTCTGCAGTGGCAACTACTACATCCTCTCTCTCCCATAAAGGAGTAGCCCAGTCTAAAGCTCTTCCTTCCAATAGGGAAAGAATAAATCCCACTTTGGTCTCCCCAGTGGGATAGTCTTTTTCAAGCAGCACCAAATGGTTGCAACATTGGTTAATGAAACCACGGCACATTTTACTCTCCCCAGAGAACTTATGGGGAAGAGCCAACTTAGGTCGCGCCTGAGCGAGCCGTACTGCAGGAGTAACCAATGCTGCTGCTTGATGGGCTGCACGTGCAGCTACTGTTTCAAGGTTAGCAGTTGAAGTGAACCTCCACAGTTTTAAGTCTGGCCTCCAACTGTTGGATATACCGGTGCAATTGCTGAATATCAGACATTTCAGCCAGACCCTTGGCGCACTCATACTGTTATGGATGGACCTAATGATCTGGTAAAAGATGAGAGTAAACTGATATCAGTGGTCAGGGTCCACCATGCAGTGGTGGTTAACTGCAGCTGATGGAATAAGGCTCTCCTGATATTCAACAAAGCCCCAGGTAATAATATACGCCTGTGTTAGGCTAGTTTCACACTTGCGTTGAACGGTATCCATTGCATTGCGTTGTGTGATGGATGCAACGGATGTGTTGCATATAGTGGCACAACGGATTCAACGGATGCTGCAAAACAACGGAATCCGTTTTGAATTTTTTTTTTTTTTTACAGTTTACCGGCGGCAGACTATTGTGAATGATCAGCTGATCGCTCACAGCAGCCGGTCGCCGGGTGATCAGCTGATTGCTCCCAGTAGCCGGCCGCCGGGTGATCAGCTGATCGCTCCCAGTAGCCGGACGCCGGGTGATCAGCTGATCGCTCCCAGTAGCCGGCCGCCGGGTTATCAGCTGATCGTTCGGCTGCTGAGAATGTGTGCGGGGGGCGGAGTGAGGAGTGGGTGGAGCCGAGTGGGGCCATGGCGCTGAGGACAGGTGAGTGTGCGTGTGTGTATGTATATGTATGTGTGTATGTGTGTGTGTGTGTGTATGTACATACATGCGGAGTGGAGTGCGGGAGGGGGCGGAGCCAAGCAGGGAAGTGTCGGGCTCCCTGCACACGTAGCGAGGGTAAATATCGGCAAAGCACTTTGCTTGGTTACCCGATATTTACCTTGGTTACGGGTGCAGGGAGCCAGAGAGGGCATGCGCAGTGAAATCCAACGAATTGCGCTCCTCAAAAAAACGTTACATGCTGCGTTCCTCCTGCCCGGCGCAGCGTCAAAATAACGACGCTGCGTCATCCAGTGGATGCAACGCTGACACTTGCGTTACAGTGCGTCGTCCATACAAGTCTATGGAGAATAGCGCAGTGCGTTATCGGACTGCGCTATTCTCCATAGTGACGGACTCTGCTGAACGCAAGTGTGAAAGTACCCTTACAGGTCACACAGGAGTTAACGCAGGTATAATAAGTACTCAGAACCTGCGTGTGCAGTCTCTGTGTTCTAGGCCACACAGAAGCTGTAGCATAATATAGCGGGATCCTGTTAACTCACAGGGCCTGAAGCAGGTAATAATATATAAAGGACAGGACCCTGTTAACTCACAGGACCAGATATGGCGTAATGCTCTCCTGTGACTTTACAGAAGTTAATATATGTTGCATACACAGTATGGATAGGGATAGGCCTGCAGAACACTACCCGTATTCTGCTAGTATATGCTCTGGGTATATGCAGGAGTGAGCGTGTAGGGTACTGCTCCTATATCGGGAGCCGATATATATATATATATATATATATAGCCGGTTAACCACCGGTCCCTTAGCGGCATGACCCTGATATCTATGGAACCCTGCCTAGCCGGCTTCTGACCCTAACTCGGTCTAGATGTGACCGCGACGCCTCACCCTAACCTGCCTCCTGACCCTCAATCAGTCCGGTTGGACCTTGCCGCCTATCCCTACTTAAGAAAGCTGTGTGGTGCTGATTGCACAAAGACGAGTGTGCACCTCCATGCGGGCATCAGGGCTTTTATCACCTCTGTACCGCCCACAAGATGGAGGAACACGTGTAGCCAGCCCCTTTGGCCAATGAGAGCCTTACACATCACAGATGATGTCACGGTGGCCAAAAAGAACGTGCCACATCACTGATAACGTCACCGGCCAATAGGAATGTGCCACATCACTGATGATGTCATGGCGGCCAATGGGAACGTGCCACATCACTGATGATGTCACGGCGGCCAATGGGAGCGTACCGCATCACCGATGATGTCACTGTGGCCAATAGGAACGTGCCACATCACTGCCATGCTCAGATAGTGTCAAAAGACCCATAGGAATCCCGCACATGTTCAGTAGGCTATTTTTGACACTAAGGGGTACTTTGCACACTACGACATCGCAAGCCGATGGCAGCGATGCCGAGCGCGATAGTCCCCGCCCCCGTCGCAGCAGCGATATCTTGTGATTGCTGCCATACCGAACATTATCGCTACGGCAGCTTCACATGCATATACCTGCCCTGCGACGTCGCACTGGCCGTCAAACTGCCTCCTTCCTAAGGGGGCGGGTCGTGCTGCGTCACAGCGACATCACACGGCAGGCGGTCAATAGAAGCGGAGGGGCGAAGGGCCCACCTCCGTCCTTCCACATAGCCGCGGTGACGCAGGTACGCTGATGTTCCTCGCTCCTGCGGCTTCTCACACAGCGATGTGTGCTGTCGCAGGGGAAGGAGGAACAACATCGTACCGTCGCTGCAGCGAAATTATGAAAATGCCGGACACTACACAGATGATACGATTACGACGCTTTTGCGCTCGTTAATCGTATCAAAAAGGATTCACATACTCCGATGTCGACAGCGATGCCAGATGTGCGTCATTTTCGATTTGACCCCACCAACATCGCAGCTGCGATGTCATAGTGTGCAAAGTACCCCTTAGTGTCAGAATTCCAAAAAATCCTGGTCACCATCCGTGGCTCAGAAGATCGGGCCGAGCGACCTCGGGTACGGGGAGGAACAGCTCCAGAAGACAAACGAGGAGCCCCCGTACCCCGATTCGTGACAGTCCATTCCTTGTGTTCTTTAGCCCAAACAAGTCTCTTCTGCTTGTTGTCTGTCCTTAGCAGTGGTTTCCTAGCAGCTAATTTACCATGAAGGCCTGCTGCACAAAGTCTCCTCTTAATAGTTGTTCTAGAGATGAAAAGGTGTGTCCAAACTTTTGGTCTGTACTGTATGTGGCTCCCCTGAGCCTTCAGTCGCCACAGAGGTACTACACCTCATCCAGAGGTGTGGTATTCCATCCTGGGTATGCAGGAGGTCATCCACCGGTTCACACAAAACACAACACTCTCACCCAGGAACACCTCAATAGACATGGCAAGGGCATGCTATACCCGAAGCCAGGCGGGGGGGGGGCGGCCTGGGCACAAGACAGAAGGGGTCCCAGGGACCACGGGAAGTGTGCCATACTCCTGTGGCCCTGTTCCACATACAGGAACAGAGTGGAGGGACCTGGCTGCAAATCGGGGACTGGTCCCTAGGCTAGAGAAGAAGAACCTACGTACTCCGCTAGTAAAACCAGAGGCTGAGGTGACTGCAAGCACCGAGGCCACATCCACACACAAATTCGCTGGAAGGTGACCCCAAAGGGCCAAGGGATAGAGCTTCTTGCTACTCAAAAGAGTCACTGGCTAAGGAATCTGTGTGTTAGGGCGCAAAGCAGGAGGAAGAAGCAAGTGCAGGAAGACGACCAGGGAAGGGACACATAAGAAAGGTGCACCGGACTCGACCTCCGAACTACCCTGGATTGGCTGGAGCCCTTCACAGTGAAACTCAGCACTCCAAAGGCGGCCACTGGCTAGTCGTGTTACCTTGGAACCTGCTGCAGTGAGTAAATATCTTGAGACTGCATTCCTGTGTCGCTCTGTTATTTCCCTGCGATAATGGCCCTGCAACCCCTGCCATCACCACCTACTACTACTACTCCTATCTGCCCTGGGGCCCAGCTCTACCTGTGAAGAGTTGTACAAACTATGCTGCGTCACCATCTGCCCCAGAGGCCCCCATCCCGCAGCGGCGGCACCTAACGCCGCATACCACAGGTGGCGTCACGAATAGAGATGAGCGAACCGGTCCCGGTTCGGCTCGAGGTCGGTTCGCCGAACGGAGGTCCCGTTCGAGTTCGGCTCGTCGAACGTTCGACGAACCGAACTCGAACTGCATAAGAAACAATGGCAGGCAATCACAAACACAGAAAAACACCTAGAAAACACCCTCAAAGGTGTCCAAAAGGTGACAAACAACTCAAACACATGGGAAAGTGACAAGGACATATACTCATGCGAAAACAAAACAGCTGGACAAGGAAAAAGAGGAGGACACACAGATATATGAGTATATGCAAGGAAACATCGATTCCATTATTGTGCAACTTGAGCCCTGCTCATTTTAGGCTTCCAATCTTGATAAATTGCCTGAGCTCGCCACGTACGCCTTGGGGATCTTGTCGTGTCCTGCAGCCAGCGTTCTCTCGGAACCTGTCTTCAGTGCTGCTGGGGGTCTGCTGGCAGATAAGCACATGTGTTTGTCCACTGACAATGTGGACATGGCTCTCAGAGGACTTTTCTTCCCCTGGGTCAGCCAGGGGACGGGAAAGGCACGCGTATTTTTGAGAGTGCTTCATGCAAAGCATCTTTTTCATCTTGAAAATGGGGGTCAACTGATGCCAGTCAAGTGGGGTGTGTGTGGCCCAGTTAGTGGAAACGAGGGAGACTGTGGTTGGAGTCCCCTCGCTGTGTTTCTAAAAGAACCAAGATGAACAAGTCATGGCTCTCAGAGGACTTTTCTTCCCCTGGGTCAGCCAGGGGACGGCAAAGGCACGCGTATTTTTGAGAGTGCTTCATGCAAAGCATCTTTTTCATCTTGAAAATGGGGGTCAACTGATGCCAGTCAAGTGGGGTGTGTGTGGCCCAGTTAGTGGAAATGAGGGAGACTGTGGTTGGAGTCCCCTCGCTGTGTTTTACATGCTTTTAGAAGGGCATGACATGGCTTGGAGGTTGACTTTCAGCATCTGCAAACTGTTGGCTACCAAAATGCTGCCTTTCCAACACCTGTGGTTATAGACAATGAGGAACATACTGATGAAGATGAGACGCAGATACCCGATTGGGATGACAACTTAAATATTCGGTCAGGGCAAGAAGAGGCTCGGTCTGAGGGGGAGGGGAGTGCAAACACAACAATTGATGATGAAGTTCTAGATCCCACCTACTGTCAACCCACAGTCAGACACTCGAGGAGGTCAACAGAGGCGGTGGAGGAGGATGCAACCGACGACGAAGTTACCTTGCACCTTCCTGGACAGAGTCGGAGCACTGGTAGCACGTCTACAACTGCATCCTCAGCCACCACTCTGCCTCTGAGCATTATTCGGGGTGGATCAACAGGTCGCATGGCCTCTAAGCCTTGCCTAGCCTGGTCCTTTTTTGACATAGAAAAAGATCGCCCAAATTATGTGATCTGTAAAATTTGTCATGGTTCTCTTAGTAGAGGTCAAAACCTCAGCAGTTTGACAACTTCTTCCATGAATCGTCACATGAATAAATATCATATGGCCCGGTGGGAAGCTCACCGTGCTGCAATGCGGCCTAGCGGAGCGAACCATCCACCGCCTGCCCCTTCCAGTGCATCCACGCGCTCGTCATCTTCTAGGACTGTGGGGACAGCTGTACACCTGTTTTTCCACCCACAACTTCCACCACTGTAACCGCAACAGGCAGTTTGCTTGGTAGGTCGTCAGTTGGTTTGGAAGGGGAAACAAGTGAGTGTGTACAGCTCTCTCAGACATCGATAGCACCAACGTTGGATGAAGGCAACATCATGTCTCCGCCTGCACTTTCCTCACAAACCTGCATTTTTCCAGGGACACCCTACTCAACACCGTCTACACACAGCAGCCAGATCTCTGTCCCTCAGATGTGGTCAAATAAAAGGCCACTTCCTGCGACCCATGACAAAGCTAAGAGGTTGACTCTATCCCTCTGTAAGCTGTTGGCTACCGAAATGCTGCCTTTCCGCCTAGTGGACACACAGGATTTTAGAGACCTTATGTCTGTCGCTGTGATCCAGTACAAGATGCCCAATCACCACTGCTTCTCCAAGAAAAGCATGCCCGCGCTACACCAACATGTCGCACACAACATCACCACTTCCTTGAGAAACTCTGTGTGCGACAGGGTGCATTTCAACACAGATACTTGGACCAGTAAGCATAGACAGGGTCATTACATGTCACTGACTGGGCACTGGCAAACTATGGTGAGAGATGGATAAGGGTCTGCTGTACAAGTCTTGCCGTCCCCACGAGTTGTTTCAATCCTTCTTCTGTATGTAGAAGTTAATACACTGCTTCTGCCTCTTCAACCTCGTGTGGGTCCTCCACCTTGGCGCAAACCCTGTGTGGTCAGGCCACCCTTCCTTGTAACTGCGCACAAGGACTACCACACACCTCCTTACTATGCTGGCAGCAGAGCTCAATGCCATCAGGCGGTCAAAGTTTTACTTTGAAATGTATGGGAAATGTGAGTCACACCGCTGAGAAGTTGTGGACGGTTAGCTCTGAATACCGAGTTTCATCAATGGTTGTCTCCACTCAACCAGCAGCCAGGGAAGGCCGGGTGTGACAATGATGCAAACATGGGTGCGGCCCTTCGCTGTGACAATGTGATACACATGGCTTGTGTGGTTCACGTGTTGAACCTGGTTGTCCAGCAATTTTTAAAGCACTATCCTGGCCCACATGGCCTTCTGCAGAGAGCACGGTGTAACGCCTTCCTTGATCCACACACTCAGTTGGGCTGTAAATGATAGGCTAGAGGGAAGCCACTCACCAAGCAGGACCCCTAGAACCCTGAAACCCTTTAACCCCTATACAGGGATTAGGAATTACACAGGGCCCAAGGTGATTAATACCTGTGGAAGGCTGCAGTTCCAGAGAATAGTAGTCAGGCAGGGTCAAAACATTAATTGAGGAACAGGAACAGAATGGGACGGCCAGGACTTAATCAGAAAACAAGCAGAGGTGAAATGCGGATCGGCCAACAAGGTACATAAACAGCAAGCAGGAAAAGTAGTCAGGTAACAAGCACACAAAATCATAAAACTGAACTGGGGGTAAAATTAACCAGAGGTTCATAGCTATGTCTGGCAGTGGTCTGCATTCAGGATGGGCATAAGAAAGGGTGTGGTGTCTTCCCATTGGTTGTAGCTGAATGATGGTATTTCATCTGTGAGATACCCACCAGCTACATTCAGCCAGAGATTCTGCATCTGTCAAGGTAATGCAGCCCAGTGGGTGAGCATAACCTGCGTCCACCTGCGCCGCTGGCATCGACTCCTCTCCCATCATCAGCACTATGCATGAAAGGAACACATTGTCACCTGGCGACCGGAGTACAAATTGACGGAGCATACTCCGTTGGTGACTTAACAGCCGTGTGCGGCAATGATGCAAACCTGGCTGCGGGCCATCGTCAGGGCAATGTGACACACGTGCCTTGTATGGCTCACGTGTTGAACCTAATTCTCCAGCAATTTTTAAAACACCATCCCGGCCTACATGGCCTTGTGCAGCGGGCACGCTCGCTATGTGCTCACTTCCATCATGCGCACACAGCAGCTCAACAACTTTCATCACTCCGGAAGTCTTAGGGTCTGGCAGTTAAACGCCGGAAATGCGATGTTCCGACACGCAGGAATTGGAATCTGCACATGTTGCAGCGTGTGTGGCAGCACCGCAGAGCCCTGCTGAAATACGGTATGACATATAGCCTGGGATAACTTGATCCAGAGGTGGTGCAGATCACGCTGCTGGAGTGGTGTCAGATCAAGGACCTATGCACCCTGCTACACAGTTTACAAATGTCGACGAAGATGTTTAGCACTGGCAATGTCATTCTCAGCGGGACAATTCTGGTCATCTACATGATGGAGCGCACTGTAATTATTATTCGGAGTCATGTGTTGGGACAAGAGGAAGGGGAGGAAGTACAGGAGGAGTCATATGCGGAAGGGATAACAAGATCTACGAGGTCCAGATGGTCAGCGGCACCTAGGCGGCAGTCATGGTGAGGGAGAGGGATTAACAAGGGCGCATAGTATCAACAAAAAGTGTTGAGGAAGGTGCAGGAGCCCATGAAGAAATGGAGGACGAACTGGCGATGGGCATGGAAGACTCAGCAGATGAGTGAGAGCTTGCTCACATTTCGGTTGTGCGAGGTTGTGGGGAGAGGGCAGAGGAAGGAGGCACGATTCTCACCTCTCTGCCACCAACACACCAAGGACTTGGTCCTCCTGGATGCACAAGACACATGAGCGGCTTCTTGCTGCACTACCTACAACATGACCCTCGGATTGTACGAATTCAAAGTAATCCAGAATACTGGGTTGCCACACTGTTACATCCCCGGTACAAGACAAAATTTGGCAAAATAATTCCTGCCATAGAAATGGACGCACGTATACAGGAGTATCTGCAGAATGTGGTACGCAATCTTAGATCTAATTTTCCACTAAACACCAGTGCTGCACAGAGTGAATCTCAACGCTTTGTCATGGATATGAGGAAATGGTCTTTTACTTGTCCACATCAGAGGGACCGACGGATGGCTGCTGTGCTGAGATGGCGTTGAGTACGGTGTCCCTGCAGAGTTGCACTTTTGGTCATATACCAAAATGAGTTGAAAAAGGACAGATGCTGGTGGAAAGGGGAACAGGTGTGTTTGAAAGGGGAAAAAAGTTTTGGTCCGTGGATTTGGTGGTTAAGCAACAGTAACATTTGCTGAAGAAACACCATCTGTTACAGTGGGACTGGCCGATTTGGATAAAGTGGTATATACTATGTTACCGCTATATAACGAAAATTAATAAGAAAAGAAAGAGAAAGGTATATATCCCCATCAGCAGTCAGTGTCCACCGTGCTCCCAGTTGGAAAAGGAGAGGTTGGCAACTGGAAGGTTTGGTGGAGGATACAGAGCTGTGTGGCTATGAAACTAATAGTAGCCTGAACCGAGTTAGACGCCATTCGGATCTGGAGACTGTGAGCCCTGTTAGCGTCACAGGGTCCACATGCCCACCCAGCCCAGGAACTCCCTGTTAACAACATAGGGGCCATTGAGTACGCTGACCGTGTGCGTAGGGGCACACCTGTGGACAGCAGGCGCATCAGCAGCAGCAGGCCTGTTAATGCCACTGGGCTGCACAAGCAGGACTGGTAGGACAGGAGCTGGTCTTAACCGTTCTGCGTTACCAACTGTGGTGGTGGCCTGCATCGACACCCTATCCCTGCCTACCTCTGGCCTAAAGCCGCAATGGGTTCAACACATGGAGGTGTGCTCTTTCGGAGCATAATAGAAGACTGCGCACCTCCTTGTTGGCTCCAGCCCCTTTTATAACCTGGGTCCGCCCCAAACCAGGGTGAACCACAATGCACCTCCTGGAGACAAAAGTAGAGTGACACGTCATGAGTGGCATAACTAGCGTCCTATTTGGAACCGCAACTTTAATGATGACCTCATGGCTGCCATGACCCAAACACCTCACCAGTCATCGTCTGACCATCAATAATGCGGTGAAAAGTCATAGGGGTGGGCCTCTGCAAGCCATTTGGGAGGACACCTGATGCCCTGTGGTCTATATGTGCCCCCCCACATCAGGGGCAGGGCCAAAGAGTTCATTACAGGACCTAGTCTCTGATGCAGTAAGTGCCTGAGCATGCTCAGTAGCATGAAATACAGTCTCTGAAAAAAGACTATCAGCTTGAGCATGGTGGCTAGGCACAAAACAGGACTTAGACCCGGCACGGAATGCAAGCACCTGTGCAAAGAGGCTTTTCACACTTAGTGTGGGAGCATGCGCTGTATCCCGAAATGAAGACTTAGCGTCAGGAATAACACAGTCAGGCTGAGCATACTCACTAGGCGAAACACTGTAATTAGGCTGCACCTGGGGTAAATCGGCACACGCATGCGCACTAGCTGCCTCTCCACACTTAGACGTGGAGGGGAAATTGCTCTTGGAGATGCTGTCTATGAACAGAAGGAAAAGCTAAAGGAAGCCTGACTTTCTATCCCTCCGAATTATCAAATGCAGCAATGAATTCCATGAGTTTGCTATAACATTAGCGTAGCAAAATGTGCATGAGGGTGTCATGTAGAGGTGCTATAAATAGCTTGTCACCAGTGGGGCACTAATGGAATACAACAGCCAGTTCTATGATGCCACTAAATGGCAGTATTTTTTGCTATCATTATAGCTTATTAAAAACAGAGCAGGAGGGTGTCATGCAGAGGTGCTATAAATAGCTTGGCACCAGTGGGGCACTAATGGAATACAACAGCCAGTTCTATGATACCACTAAATGGCAGTATTTTTTGCTATCATTATAGCTTATTAAAAACAGAGCAGGAGGGTGTCATGCAGAGGTGCTATAAATAGCTTGTCACCAGTGGGGCACTAATGGAATACAACAGCCAGTTCTATGATACCACTAAATGGCAGTATTTTTTGCTATCATTATAGCTTATTAAAAACAGAGCAGGAGGGTGTCATGCAGAGGTGCTAGAAATAGCTTGTCACCAGTGGGGCACTAATGGAATACAACAGCCAGTTCTATGATGCCACTAAATGGCAGTATTTTTTGCTATCATTATAGCTTATTAAAAACAGAGCAGGAGGGTGTCATGCAGAGGTGCTAGAAATAGCTTGGCACCAGTGGGGCACTAATGGAATACAACAGCCAGTTCTATGATGCCACTAAATGGCAGTATTTTTTGCTATCATTATAGCTTATTAAAAACAGAGCAGGAGGGTGTCATGCAGAGGTGCTATAAATAGCTTGGCACCAGTGGGGCACTAATGGAATACAACAGCCAGTTCTATGATACCACTAAATGGCAGTATTTTTTGCTATCATTATAGCTTATTAAAAACAGAGCAGGAGGGTGTCATGCAGAGGTGCTAGAAATAGCTTGTCACCAGTGGGGCACTAATGGAATACAACAGCCAGTTCTATGATGCCACTAAATGGCAGTATTTTTTGCTATCATTATAGCTTATTAAAAACAGAGCAGGAGGGTGTCATGCAGAGGTGCTAGAAATAGCTTGGCACCAGTGGGGCACTAATGGAATACAACAGCCAGTTCTATGATGCCACTAAATGGCAGTATTTTTTGCTATCATTATAGCTTATTAAAAACAGAGCAGGAGGGTGTCATGCAGAGGTGCTGCACATAGATTTGCACTAGTGTGACTAGACAAAAGTCCAATAGCCACGTTTAGGATGCCACTAGGTACACTGACTGTTTGCTAGTATAATGGCTTAAATAAAAAGAGTTGGAGTGTGCAATGCAGGCAGACGTGCTGCAAATATCTTTACAATAGTGTGAATAGACAAAAGTACAATAGCCACTTCTTGTATGCCACTAGGTACACTGACTGTTTGCTACATGGGAACGCCTTATTGGATTACACCAGACCTGGATTTGTTTTTCTTTCTAATAAATTAGTGAAAGAGGGAATGTGTTGAGGAGTGTTTTTTCAAATAATAATGTGTTTGTCGTCTATTTTTTTTTTATTACTGACTGGGTTGGTGATGTCGGGTATCTGATAGACGCCTGACATCACCAACCCCAGGGCTTGATGCCAGGTGACATTACACATCTGGTATTAACCCCATATATTACCCTGTTTGCCACCACACCAGGGCACGGGATGAGCTAGGGCGAAGCACCAGGATTGGCGCATCTAATGGATGCGCCACTTCTGGGGCGGCTGCGGCCTGCTATTTTTAGGCTGGGGAGAGTCCAATAACTATGGATCTCCCTAGTCTGAGAATATCAGACCCCAGCTGTCTGCTTTACCTTGGCTGGTGATCCAATTTTGGGGGGACCCCCACATGTTTTTTTTTTTTAATTATTTATTTAATTTAAAATAACAGCGTGGGGTGCCCTCAGTTTTGGATTACCAGCCAAGGTGAAGCTGCCAGCTGTGGTCTGCAGGCTGCAGCCGTCTGCTTTACCCTAGCTGGCTATCAAAAATAGGGGGAACCCCACGTCATTTTTTTTTTAATTTTTTTTTTTTTGGTAAATACAAGGCTAAGCACCCCTTAGTGCCACATGAGAGGCACCAAAGGGTGTTACGAGGGGGACCCGGGGAAGCGTGCCAAGATGGGAAATGGACTGCTTCCGCCGGTCAAGGTCCACTGTGCGGTGTAAGGGACCGCCGCTATGGTGGGTGAAGAGTGAACGGGTTGCTGCTAGCGATCGTCTGGAATGTCACAGACGATCTATGTACACCGATCTGCCCTAACCCCTGAGGGTTGTATGGCACAGATCTCACGGCTCGGTGTACCTGTTGCACGGGAAAGCACAGAGGTGCCCACGCACGTGTGCCAGTGGAAGTCACGAGAATATGGCACGAGGGTAGCACAGAGGTGCCCACGCACGTGTGCTTTCAATAACCAGGTGAGTCCAATGGAGACTTGAGGAGCTCACCTGGGACAGGAACACGGCCTGTTGACGGGGGTACTGCCGGAGCAGCAAGGCAGGAACACGGCCTGCAAACGAGGTACTGCCGGAGCAGCAAGGGCCAAGCCCACAAGAGACAGTAATGCCTGAGCAGTGGTGTGGCAGCACGCTGCCAGACATCCAAACATAGAAGGACGGTCGCGCGCCGCCATGATGGCAGGGGGAGCTTTTAAGGAGGTGCAGCTCCACCCGAGGGCGGGCGCGAGGCGGAGATGACGGACTTGACCCAATCAGGGTCCACGACGTCCCAGCCTGGCCAGTCAGGATTCACCACGTCACCAGCCTTGTCATCAAGCCGTGTGACGTCAGTGAGCGAATCAGAACCCACCACGCATTGCACATGCTCACCCTCCTGCCTCTGGGAAATAGAGGCGGGATCCTCGGTCTCACAATGTGCAGAGATAACGGGAATCTCACTGCTTCCCTGAGCAGTAAACCTCTGCACATTGCGCAGCCTCGCAGACCTTCGGGGCCGCTGAGCAGGAGAGTCTGCGGCAGGCCAGGAATGGGAGACCGCTTCACTCCTTGTAACAGGAGAACCACTAGGTGTCACCCTTCTGCTGCCTCTCTGAGAAGGCATCTCCTGCACACTGCGCAGTCTGGCAGACCTTCGGCGCTGCTGAGCAGGAGTGCTCGTGGCAGGCAAGGAATGGGAGACTGCCTCAGTCCTTGCCTCAGGAGAGCCACGAGATGTAACATTACCCCCCCGTCTAGGCCCCCCCCCCTGTCCGTGCTCGAAGGCCGCTATCAAACCCTGGGCGCGGATATGATCCTCCAACTCCCAGGATCTATGCTCCGGACCACGGCCGGCCCACTCCACGAGGTAGTACCTCTTGCCCTGTATGACTTTTGTCTCCACAAGTTTTGCCACCTCAGGGTCGTCGGACGGGGAGTCTGTTTGAGCCGGCAGGGACCCCGAGAATTTATTAAGTCGTACGGGTTTCAGGAGGGACACGTGAAAGGTGTTGGCTATAGCCCAGCGTGGAGGGAGCTGGAGTCGATATGCCACTGGGTTTACCTGCTGTAGTACTTTAAACGGACCCAGATACCTAGGGGCGAATTTGGCTGCCTGTACCCGTAGGTTAACATTCTTAGAGGACAGCCATACTAGGTCACCAGGGGCGAAGGATGGTGCAGGGCGGCGGCGAACATCAGCCGTTGTCACCATCCGGTCTTTGGCCCTTTTAAGAGCCTCTTGGGTGTCATCCCAGATCTCCCGGGCCTTGGTCGCCCAATCCTCCACTCTAGTATCGTGTGACGTAATGGGCATCGGAACCGGGATTCTGGGATGTTGTCCGTTATTGAGTAGGAACGGAGTCTGGCCAGAGGATTCATGGACCGAATTGTTAATGGCAAATTCGGCCCAAGGAAGGAGGTTAGCCCAGTTGTCGTGGTGCGCGGATATAAAATGGCGGAGGTAAGTTACCAAGGTCTGATTAGTCCTCTCCACTAGTCCATTGGTCTCGGGATGGTATGCGGAGGAGATGTTCAGCTCTATCTGCAGGAGCTTACAGAGCTCTCTCCAGAAGCGAGACGCGAACTGGGGACCCCGGTCGCTCACCACCTTGTCAGGCATGCCATGCAACCTAAATACATGCCGAATGAACAAGGTGGCGAGAGCACGTGACGTCGGGAGTCGTGGGAGAGGCACCAAGTGGACCATTTTAGAGAAGTGGTCCGTGATGACCCATACGACCCTGTGCCCTGCTGACTTGGGCAGATCTCCCAGGAAGTCCATCCCTACCACTTCCCAGGGACGATCCGGCACTGGCAGTGGGTGAAGAAGACCTGCCGGTCTCTGCCGGGACGGCTTATTCCGAGCACACGACATACAGGCTCCCACATATTCCTGTATGTCCTGGGGTAGTCTCGGCCACCAATAATGCCTGGTCACCAGGTCTCTGGTCCTTTTGACCCCGAAGTGACCCCCGACCTTGGAGGCATGGGCCCACGATAGCACCTTGTTCCGTAGTTCAGGGGGAACGAGGGTTTTGCCAGGTGGCACCTGGTCCAAAGAAGTGGGAGTGACCATCCTCAAGCTGTCCGGGGGTAGTATAAGACGAGGCTCCTCCTCGTCCTCCTCCAACACAACCATACAACGTGACAAGGCATCGGCCCGTACGTTCTTCTCACCGGCCAGGTGGCGGATAATAAAGCGGAACCGGGAGAAGAATAAAGACCAACAGGCCTGCCTTGGGATCAGGCGTTGTGCTGTCTGGAGGTATGTGAGGTTTTTGTGGTCAGAAAAAACCTCAAATGGATGCTTCGCACCCTCCAGGAGATGCCGCCATTCCTGGAATGCTAGTTTCATCGCCAGTAACTCCCTATCCCCTATGGAGTAGTTCCTCTCGGCCGGAGAAAAGGTCTTGGAGAAAAAGAAACACGGATGTTTCCTTCCTCGTTCGTTTTTCTGGTACAGGACTGCACCTGCACCGACCGAAGAGGCGTCTACCTCCAGTAGGAAGGGTTTGGAGATGTCTGGACGATGAAGGATGGGAGCTCTGGAGAAGTGAGTTTTGAGAGTGTGAAATGCCTCTACCGTTTCCCGTGTCCATGCTTTGGGATTAGCGCCCTTGCGGGTAAGGGCAATGATGGGTGCTGCCACCGTCGAGAAGTTGGGAATGAACTGGCGATAATAATTGATAAACCCCAAGAATCGCTGGATCGCCTTCAGCGAGCGGGGCTCAGGCCAGTTCATCACTGTCTCCAACTTCCCCGGATCCATTGCTAACCCCTGACTGGACACTATGTACCCCAGGAACGGCAAGGATTCCTGTTCAAAAACGCACTTTTCCAGCTTAGCATATAACGAATGGGTGCGGAGCCTCTTAAGTACTCGGATGACATCCCTCCGATGGGTGGTAAGATCGGGGGAGAAGATAAGAATGTCATCCAGGTATGCAACCACGGAAAGATACAAATCCCGGAAAATGTCATTCACAAAGTCTTGAAATACGGCGGGGGCATTGCAGAGTCCGAAGGGCATTACTAGATACTCGTAGTGACCGTCCCTGGTGTTAAAGGCGGTCTTCCACTCATCGCCCTTTCGGACTCGCACTAGATTATACGCCCCGCGTAGATCCAGCTTTGTGAAGACCTTTGCCCCGCGGAATCGATCAAATAGCTCAGTAATGAGGGGCAAAGGGTATTTGTTCTTGATTGTGATTGCATTTAATCCCCTGTAATCGATACAGGGGCGCAGATCCCCTTCCTTCTTCTGCACAAAAAAGAACCCTGCACCAGCCGGTGAAATAGACTTGCGAATGAACCCCTTCGCCAGGCTGTCCTGAATATATTTGGACATAGCCTCCGTCTCTGGAGCAGAGAGTGGATACACTCTGCCCCTAGGGGGCTCGGAGCCTGGCTTCAGGTCTATTCGGCAATCATATGGCCGGTGGGGAGGAAGAGTATCTGCGGCCCTTTTGGAAAAGACATCCCTGTAGGCCTCATAAGGTGTCGGTAAACCCGGCCCCTCAGTATTCCCTGAGGACCCAACCGACCTAATGGTAGCGGGTGGTTCGGTAGTCACGAGGTGCTCTCTACAGGATTCTGCCCAGGATGAGATCTCCCCTGTTGCCCAGTTGAGTATAGGAGCATGCTGTCTCAACCAGGGAAGTCCCAGTAGGATCTCATCCGTCCCCCCTGGAAGCACCAGGAAGGACACCTGCTCATGGTGTCCCGGTGGTACATCCATCCTGAGAGGGATGGTGATCTGGGTGATAGGATCGAGTAGTATGGACCCGTCGACTACCCGGACCCTGAGTGGCTTGGGCAACAGAACCAGGGGAACTGAGTATCGGGTTGCCAGGGAGGTCGAGATGAAATTGCCTTCAGCGCCTGAGTCCAAGCAAGCCAGGGCAGAGAAGAGAGTAGTGCCGAACTGCAACTGGGCGCTGATAGTCAACCTAGAGGGAGAAGTAGCGTCTAGAGTCCCCCCTCTGATAGAAACTAGACGCTGTCTTTTCCCGACGGTTTGGGACATAGGGTAGCTATGTGTCCCCTCTGCCCACAGGAAAAGCAGATGACACAAGACCGAGAACCTGGGGCAGAGGAGACCACCTTGGACACTTCCATTGACTCCACGGAGTCGCCTACAGGACTGGCTGGGGGACCTGTCTGATGGAAGACGGGAGTCAGACGCTTTTTAGGCCGAGAAGACGTGGGTGCTGAAGAGACCTCGAGCCTTCGCTCCGCCTGGCGGATGTCTATGCGAGAGGCAACCTGAATCAAGGACTCTAAAGTGGAAGGCACCTCACGTGTGGCCAGTGCGTCTTTGACAAACCCTGCCAGGCCCTCCCAAAACACAGGGAAAAGGACCTTATCCGGCCAGTCCAGCTCTGCGGCCAGTGTCCTAAAGTGTACAGCAAAGTCCCCGACTGAAGCAGACCCTTGCCGAAGTCGTAGGAGGCGCAGCGCGGAATCGTGGGTGACTTGAGGCCCGAGGAACACAATTCTCATGGCCCCAAGATAAGCTGCTAAGTTATTCACCACACGATCTCTGCGCTCCCACAACGGCGTGGACCACTTCAGCGCTCTCCCTGTGAGCAGGGACTGGACGAAGGCTACCTTCGCCTTCTCGGTAGCGTAAAGAGTCGCGGACAGCTCTAAGTAGGTGGTAACCTGGTTTATAAACCCACGGCACTCAGAGCTGTTGCCGCTAAAGCGCTCTGGAAGCGCAAGGCGAGGAGACCTTCCGCCCAATAGCACAGCCTGGGTAGCCGCCTGGGTGGCGACTGTCGTCAGAGTAGTCTTATCGGAGGAAGACTGCTCCACTGCTGCCAATCGTGACTCCAACTGCTGCACATAACGCAGCAACTGCTGCTGCTCTTCAGCCATAGCCAGACCTTTGGCGCGACCGTAATGTTACGAGGGGGACCCGGGGAAGCGTGCCAAGATGGGAAATGGACTGCTTCCGCCGGTCAAGGTCCACTGTGCGGTGTAAGGGACCGCCGCTATGGTGGGTGAAGAGTGAGCGGGTTGCTGCTAGCGATCGTCTGGAATGTCACAGACGATCTATGTACACCGATCTGCCCTAACCCCTGAGGGTTGTATGGCACAGATCTCACGGCTCGGTGTACCTGTTGCACGGGGAAGCACAGAGGTGCCCACGCACGTGTGCCAGTGGAAGTCACGAGAATATGGCACGAGGGTAGCACAGAGGTGCCCACGCACGTGTGCTTTCAATAACCAGGTGAGTCCAATGGAGACTTGAGGAGCTCACCTGGGACAGGAACATGGCCTGTTGACGGGGGTACTGCCGGAGCAGCAAGGCAGGAACACGGCCTGCAAACGAGGTACTGCCGGAGCAGCAAGGGCCAAGCCCACAAGAGACAGTAATGCCTGAGCAGTGGTGTGGCAGCACGCTGCCAGACATCCAAACATAGAAGGACGGTCGCGCGCCGCCATGATGGCAGGGGGAGCTTTTAAGGAGGTGCAGCTCCACCCGAGGGCGGGCGCGAGGCGGAGATGACGGACTTGACCCAATCAGGGTCCACGACGTCCCAGCCTGGCCAGTCAGGATTCACCACGTCACCAGCCTTGTCATCAAGCCGTGTGACGTCAGTGAGCGAATCAGAACCCACCACGCATTGCACATGCTCACCCTCCTGCCTCTGGGAAATAGAGGCGGGATCCTCGGTCTCACAATGTGCAGAGATAACGGGAATCTCACTGCTTCCCTGAGCAGTAAACCTCTGCACATTGCGCAGCCTCGCAGACCTTCGGGGCCGCTGAGCAGGAGAGTCTGCGGCAGGCCAGGAATGGGAGACCGCTTCACTCCTTGTAACAGGAGAACCACTAGGTGTCACCCTTCTGCTGCCTCTCTGAGAAGGCATCTCCTGCACACTGCGCAGTCTGGCAGACCTTCGGCGCTGCTGAGCAGGAGTGCTCGTTGCAGGCAAGGAATGGGAGACTGCCTCAGTCCTTGCCTCAGGAGAGCCACGAGATGTAACAAAAGGGTTCAAAATGCAGGAGAGTGGGACATTGTGTGTCTTTCTGCCATTATAATGACATAAAAGACTGATATGAAGTGTACATGCACAAGAAAATCACCAGAGCGCTCTACGCTGTGAATGGCAGTAGAAATTGGCACTGGAGTGAACATGTGACCGCCTCATGTAGGCTGACGCTATGGATACTGGGTAAATTTACGTATTTTCCGTCCTTCAGTTTTTTTGCAGTATGCAAAAAAAAAACGGAAGGCTCACGGATGACAATCGGATGACATATGGACCGTCTACGGAACGGAAACGGATGCCCCACGGATGCACCCGTGAAAAAAACAGACCGTTTTTTGCGGACTGCAAAAACGGATCGGTCGTGTGAATGTAGCCTTATTCTAATCTGCCGTTTATAAACAGCAGGCAGAAATAAGTGAATAGCGCCCCCCAGCGTCAGAAAATCTCCAGGGTTTTAGGGGTAGCTGAGACCCTGGAGATCATGATTCAGGACGGTTTTTCTGATCCCCGCTCACGTGATCACCGGTATACACCGTATACCAATGATCACGTTACAGTAAATGACAGCGCCGGTAAAAAATTATTTATCTCCCATCTGGCATGAACAAACATGTCAGATGGGAGATAAATCTCCTCCCCGATCCCCTCCGGTCCCCCGGTGTCGCCAAAGAGACCCCCCGACCCCCTCCCATAAATCCAAGATGAAAATTTTCAGCGTAAAAACTGGAGAAAACGGGTTTTTTGCCGCGCTAAGAAACCACGAGCATGTATAAAATAATTTGTTCTTTTATTTAGATCATCCAACGCGTTTCAGAAGCTCATCTGCCTCCTTCCTCAGGGAAAAGAATCTTTTCCCTGAGGAAGGAGGCAGATGAGCCTCTGAAACGCGTTGGAATGATCTAAATAAAAGAACAAATTATTTTATACATGCTCGTGGTTTCTTAGCGCGGCAAGAAACCCGTTTTCTCCAGTTTTTACGCTGAAAATTTGCTCTGTTACGGGGCCACTGCTGAACCACCTAGGCGCTCATCCCCGTCAGCAAAGGGGTTGTAACTGGCACAACCCGGCCAGGTGAGTGCATTGCCTTTGTCCTTTTTCACCCTGTAAACCGGGTAAGACCCTATTGCGCCTCTTTTTCTACCATGACAGCATAAATCCAAGATGGCCGCGCGCACAGCAGCGCGCCAGCCGCATTAACCCTACTCCTCTGATTTCTGTTGCATGTGCCATGACACATGCAACAGAAAACTCCTCCCCAGGCCTTGCCAGGTCACCCCCTATAACCGCATCGGTGTTCCACGGTGTCCCATGGTACCTGTGCAGCATTGATCCCCCGCGGCCCCCTCCTTCACAATAGACGCTGCCGCATGCACAGAGCGGCTGTCAGCTCAGCTTCCTGTATTCAGACACAGTGAGTGGTGGTAACCATGCATCTGTAAGCTACTGCAATGCCCTGCTCATGAGGTAAGGAACATAGTTGATCAGGAGAGCTATACTACATTTCCAAATGGAGGTACAGTGGTACCTTGCTTAATGAGAACAATCCATTCTGGGACTGTGCTTGTTAATCAAGGTACTCGTTCAGCAGAGCAAGATTTCCTATAGGAAATCATTGCAATGCTGACGATCCATTCCACAACTTCTAAAATGTTCCATCCTGGTCCCCTGTTCTATCATTCCACACATGCACAAACACACACAAACACGTACAAACACACACAAACTCACACAAACACACAAGCACGCATGCACATGCACGCACACGCACATATTATATGCTCACCTTACCTTCCGTTCCATCGCCGGTCTGCTGGGACTTGCTGTTCTATGGTACGGGGCCGGGCTGTGTAACGCGTTACCATAACGACGAGCCAGGAAGTTCCCGGCCAGAGCGCTGACGTCAAAGGCAGAGCCGCTTGCCTCTGATTGGCCAGCTCTCTGCCTTTCATTAGCGGTGACAGGAAGTTCCTCCCTCGTCGCTATGGATGCAGAGACACAGTGTGGACTGGAGCGCAGCGGCGCACTACAGCACCCAGGAGGCCGGCGATGAAACGAAAGGTAAACATATTATGTTATATTATATGCTCACCTTACCTTCCGTTCCATCGCAAGCCTCCTGGGTCTTGTAGTTCGCCGCGAGGACGTCGCGATGTACCCGGGAACTACAAGAACCATGAGACCGGCGGTGGAACGGAAGGTAAGGTGAGCATAATACTGTATGTGTGTGCGTGCGTGTGTGTTTGTGTGTGTTTGTGAGTACATGTGTGTGTTTGTGTGTGTTTGTGTGCACTGCAATAGCGGGTCAGAGTGTGGTGGATGGACGAAACCGGAAGTGTGTGTGGTGAGAATTTCGCTCGTCCAGCAAAGCTTTCTCGTAAAGCGGGTTACAAATTTACAGAAAGCTTTGCTTGTTAAGCGAAATTCTTGTTAAGAGGGTTACTCGTTAAGCGAGGTACCACTGTATTTCATTTTATAGTTGCCCTGCTGAACGATTACCAAACATGAGAGTCCGTTATACGCCACAAGAAACATGTCTAAATAGCGAGCTCTGTTGTTTAGTATTCATTCAGCTGGATAACTGGACTTAAAGGGGTATTCCATCTCCAAGATCCTATCCCCAATATATAGTAGGTGGAATAGCAATAATATCAGCAAATACTAATATTTGGAAATGTAGAATAGTTCTCCTGATTAGGCATAAGTTCCCTGAGTGTGTCCCCCATATTCTAGACGGTCCAGAGTCATCGTGGGACCCCCTTATTTCTTTTACTTACAATAAATTGGGGAAAGAGGGAATGTTTTGGGGAGTGTTTTTTCAAATAAATTTTTTTTTGTCTATTTTTTTTGTTAGTACTGACAGTTTGTGATGTCGGGTATCTGATAGACGCCATGACATCACAACTGCTGGGCTTGATATCAGGTGACCTTACAGCTAGTATAAACCCCATTTATGACACAGTTTGCCACTGCACCAATGGACGGGATGAGCTGGGGTGAAGCGCCAGGATTGGCGCATCTAGTGGATGCGCCACTTCTGGGGCGCCTTTGGCCTGCTATTTTTAGACTGTGAAGGGCCAATAACTAAGGACCTTCCCACCCTGAGAATACCAGACCACAGCTCTCCGCTTTACCTTGGCTGGTGATCCAATTTGGGGGGGACCCTACTTTTTTTTTGTAATTATTAATATTTATAAAATAATTATAAAAAAAGAGCCTGGGGTGACCTCCACATTGGATCCCCAACCACGGTAAAGCTGCCAGCTGTGGTTTTCAGGCTACAGCCTTCTGCTTTACCCTAGCTGGCTATCAAAAATGGGGGGACCCAACGTCATTTTTTTTTGACTATTTTTTTTAAATAAAAAAAATTAATGGGCTTCCCTGTATTTTGTTTGCCAGCCAAGGTAACGCCAGGCAGATGGGGGTGGCAAACCGTAGCTGTCTGCTTTATCTGCGCTGAGAATCAAAAATACCATGGAGCGCTACGTCATTTTTTTTAAAGATTGATTTTTACAGCACTCGTGATGTCAGGCAATCAAAATACAGGGAAGCCCTTTTTGTTTTTAGTTATTTAAATAAATAATTAAAAAAAAACATATATGGGCTCCCGCTGCATTTTTTGTATTGCTAGTTAAGGGTAATCCAAGCAGCTACTCGCTGCTAACCGCCCCTGCTTGGTGTTACTGGCAATGAAAAATCCAGGGAAGCATTTTTTATTTTTTTTGCCAAAAATTACAAAAAAA
This sequence comes from Anomaloglossus baeobatrachus, assembly GCF_048569485.1. Taxonomy (NCBI): domain Eukaryota; kingdom Metazoa; phylum Chordata; class Amphibia; order Anura; family Aromobatidae; genus Anomaloglossus; species Anomaloglossus baeobatrachus. Next base: position 248,392,084 of record NC_134356.1, on the reverse strand, counting down.
ATGACGTGAGCTTCGCCATATTTTTGTATGCTATCCAGGTACAGCAGGCAGGTACGGCTGCCCCCAACCCCCAGCTGCCTATTTGTACCCGGCTGGGAAATAAAAATATAGGGAAGCCCTTTTTTTAATTATTTCATGAATTTCATGAAATAATTAAAAAAAAACGACGTGGGCTTCACCCCATTTTTGTGTCCAGCCAGGTACAACTAGGCAGCTGGGGACTGGAATCCGCAGCACAGATTAGCCTGAGGTTTCTGGGCGCCTCTGCTGTGAATTGCAATCCGCAGCCGCCCCAGAAAATGGCGCTTTCATAGAAGCGCCATCATCTGGTGCTGTATCCAACTCTTCCAGCAGCCCTGAAGCTGGGTGGCTTGCTGGGTAATCATGAGTTAATACCAGCTTTGTTTTACTAGCTAGTATTAAGTCAGAGATTCTTAATGTCAGGCAAGTTTGACCCAGCCATTAAGAATCTCCAATAAAGGGTTAAAAAAAGACACCACACAGAGAAAAAATACTTTAATAGAAATAAATACACAGACACACTTAGAGACTCCATGTTTATTACTCTCTCTTATCCCTCCACGATCCATGCTCTTCTGTCTTTCTCCTTCAGCCCATGTAGCTCTGCTACATGAGCAGCACAGCATGGGAGAAAGACGCTGCTGCTCCCCGTGCAGTCTTCACTCCGTGAGTGATCAGTGCTGCTGGCTCTTAGCGGTAACATTATCGCTGACAGACTGGTTGCCATAGCAACAGTGCAACGATTCCCGGTGCCGCTGTTAGCGGTGACGTCACCGCTAACATGCGCGTTGCTATGGCAACGGTGATCTCCGTTATTGACAGGCTGTGTCAGCCGGTCCCTAACGGAACGGGGAAGCAGAACGGGGAGTCGACCGTGTGCCAGAGCATGTCGCCAGTACACGGCGATACACAAACGTGCACCATGTACCGGAGAGATGCAATGACAGGACCTAGAATGACCTCAAAGCCATGTGACCAGTCTGTAGCCAATGAGATAATAGACACGTGACTGGTCACATGGCTATTTTGACGTCACGATAGGTCCTGCATCACTGCTGGTTACCAGGAGGATGCAGCGATTACCGATGGAAAAGCGGCGGGAGACAGAGTGCAGGATGCATCGCGGGCACCAGTAAGTGTTATGGCAATGTTTATTAACTGTATGTGTACATTTATAATGTGTTTTTATGTGTTTGTGATTGCCTCCCATTGTTTCCTATGGGGTTCGAGTGGTTCGCCGAACCAGTTCGCCGAACCGAACTCGAACGCGACCTCCGTTCGGCGAGCCAAGCTCGAGCCAAACCGAGACCGGTTCGCTCATCTCTAGTTACAAGTACTTCTTAATCTGGTTCATACATCTGTGCTCAGCGCTGTTAGTTCTAGAGCAGTATTTCACAAAATCCAGTCCTCAGGGCTCCCAACAGGTCCTTTTTTTTAGTAATGCAGAGGTGAGAGAAAATATGGCAATTTCTGATGTCTTGATAATGATTCCATCACCTGTGCAATGCTAAGGAAATCCTGAAAACATGACCTGTTGGGGGCCCTTGAGGACGGGAGTTTGGGAAAAACAGTTCTGGAGCCTAGTCCTGTTTTTTTATTGTCTAATTCTTAGATTTTGTCCCTTTCTGTCTATGACTCCTGGTTTTGACCCTGTGGCCTGACCATTCCTACCAACCCACTTCAATTCACCAGCCAAGCATCTACTTTAGTGTCTCAACCCAGGGTTTTTGTGGATGTCCACACAACTATGCTAGGGTTAAAGAGTGAAGGCCAGTGCTCACCTGAGATCTGATAGTCTTAAGCCTGCTTTACACGCTGCAATGTATCTTACAATGTGTCGGCAGGGTCACGTCCTAAGTGACGCACATCTGGCATTGTAAGGTACATTGCAGTGTGTGACAGGTACGTGCGATTGCGATTGAACGTTAAAACGTTCATCGCATACACTTCGTACCTCTCTCTAGAATTGCACGTCAGATTGTTGAACGTTCCCGGGGTAGCACACATCGTAGTGTGTGACACCCCGGGAACGATGAACAGATCTTACCTACGTCCTACGGCTTCTGGCCCACAATGCGGAAGGAAGGAGGTGGGCGGCATGTTTACGTCCCGCTCACCTCCACCCCTCTGCTTCTATTGGCCAGCTGCTGCGTGACGTCGATGTGACGCCGAACGTCCCTCCCACTCCAGGAAGTGGACGTTCTCTGCGCACATCGAGGTCATATGGAAGGTAAGTACGTGTGACGGGGGGTTACTCGTATGTGCGGCACGTTCAACAAATTGAACGTGCCACACATACGATGGGGGAGTTGCAAATCGCATACGATATCGTATGCGAAATTGCAACGTGTAAAGCAGGCTTTAGTAACTAGCGCAAACCCCTATTTAGAGATGCAAGGTGACTATGGACGACGCCAATTTACAGTTGTTATCTTCAATAAAATTATAACTTACAAGTGCATCTCAATAAATTAGAATATCATCAAAAAGTTAATTTATTTCAGTTATTCAATACAAAAAGGGAAACACATATATTATATAGAGTCATTACACACAGAGTGATCTATTTCTATATATTATATAGAGTCATTACACACAGAGTGATCTATTTCAAGTGTTCATTTCTGTTAGTGTTGATGATTATGGCTTACAGCCAATGAAAACCCAAAAATCATTGTAGCACCCCTGCGGTACCAGGTGCCACAAAATGTGAATGTGGAAACCCAAACCCCGGAATATCCGTGCCAGTCAGTACACCAACACCTTCAAGCCACATACACAACCCCAACACCAGACTTGGAGACTGCCTAGCAACAGGTAAAAGGGATGGGCACTCTATGGATAGTCACCACCCAATCTGTAGGGAAAGACCCAGAGAGGGGGAGGGGCCAGTGGTCAGTTGAGAAGTTGGCGGGAGGAAGTAGTCAGTGAGGTAGTGGAGTTAAGTGGAGGAGGGTGAAGGAAGGAGTAGAGGAGTCATGAAGAGAGAGAGAAGGAGTTGAGAGTTGCTGTAATAGGAGTGTAATACTATTGTATGTTTGAGGATTTCGATAGCGTTAGGGCAATGACAGCCAGAGACGAGTTTGTGGTACAAGATGTTTTTATGATATGTAACCACGGTAGATACACAACGGAAATACACAGTATAACAAACACAAAAAAAATACCTTTCTGAAACGGAGCGAAGGGGATTCCCGGGGCCACGCACCGGACTCCCCCAGGGAGACCACCAGAGCGAACCCCTATACAGGGACTGTCCGGCAATCAACCCCGGAAGGCCTAAATGCGGTGCAGCCGGGACACAAGGGGCAAGCGGTAAAGTCCAGAAGTGTCCGTACGGAATGAAAGTCCAGAATGGTTATGAACCGGAAGAAACCGGGCAGACGTGCTGACAAAAGACGGCAGACGGAGTCCGGGCACAGTTTGAAGAAACCGGGTATGGTCCAGAGTCGGTCGGTAGATTTCCAGGAGGATCCAAAGGTAATCAAGTAGCAGCAGCAGCAGAGCAGGAGCACACAGCAAGCAGTATACTCAGGCACTGGACTAAGCTTAGAGGCGGCCTTTTAAGCAGCTGGACAGGAAGTAGGGCAACAGAACACAAAACTCCATGTTAACTGAGGGCAAGCTTTTTCAAAAGAGGACTGGAAAACCCGGAAACCTGACATTACTCCCCCCCCCAGAAACGGCCTCAGGACGGGTCAGGGCCCGGCTTGTCCGGGTACCGTCGATGAAACTGAGCGATCTTCCGTGGTGCTCGAATGTTACCCACCGGTTCCCAGGAATCGTCCTCGGGGGCGTACCCCTGCCAACGTACCAGATACTGAAGCCGACGACGATGAAGCCGGGAGTCAATAATGTCCTCAACCACGAACTGCTCCTCGCCGTCGACCATCACAGGCGGAGGAGGAGGCACGACACGACCATGAAACGTATTGGGAGAGACGGATTTGAGGAGAGAAACATGAAAGACCGGGTGTACCTTTAGATGGTGCGGTAACCGCAGCCGACAGGCCACAGGGCTCATGATCCCGGTGATCTTGAACGGACCGATGAATTTTTGTCCCAGTTTCTGCGAAGGAACACCCAATCTCAGGTTCTTGGTGGACAACCATACAGAGTCCCCTACCTTATACATGGGTGCCGGTCTCCGGTGAGCGTCTGCCGACCTCTTGTAACGCTCCTGAGCTGTAGCCACAGTGTCCTTCAGAACCTCCAGATTTTGTCGCAGCTCTGTTAATCTGTCCTCCACCGCAGGCACTGAGACCGCAACCGGTGACCTAGGCAAAATAGTCGGATGGTAACCCAAGTTAGCAAAGAAGGGCGTTACCTTAGTGGAGCTGCTCTGAGTGTTGTTATACGAGAACTCCGCCAACGGAAGCATCTTCAACCAATCGTCCTGCAGATGGCTGACATAACAGCGAAGGTATTGTTCCAGTGTTTGATTGGTCCGTTCGGTTTGCCCATTTGTCTGAGGATGGTATGCAGAAGACAAACAGACATCAATCTGGAGTGCCGTACAAAACCCCTTCCAGAACCTAGACGTGAACTGCACGCCCCGGTCAGAGATGATCTCGTCTGGTACCCCATGCAATCGGAATACGTTCTGGATAACCAGATCCACTGTCTCTGCGGCTGAGGGAAGACCGGCACACGGAATAAAGTGAGCAGCTTTAGTCAACCGATCCACCACCACTAAAATGGTATTGTGACCGTCTGAGACGGGCAACTCCACAATAAAATCCATTGAGATAGACCCCCAAGGGCGAGATGGCACGGGTAACGGTTGGAGGAGTCCTGTAGGAGCCACACGAGGGACCTTGCACCGGGCACAAACCACACATGAGTGGACATAGTCCTTTACGTCCTTTAAACAGGTAGGCCACCAGAAAAAACGGTTCAGAAATTCCTGCGTCTTCTGTACCCCCCTATGACCAGCCAACACGGAGTCATGGACCAACTTGAGAACCCGAAGTCTTACGGCCTCCGGGACATAAATGCGTCGCTCTCTCAACCACACACCATTCCGAAGAACAAGAGTTACATCATTCGGGGGGGCAGCAAGAAATACGTCACCATCATAGGCCAGCTTGATGTCCTTCCACAAGTCCTGGTCCTGGATTACTCCAACGAAATTGGCATCCGATAACACGGTCTGAGACGGGGTTCCAGGCACGGAGTCCACGGCGTGGATTCGGGACAAGGCATCGGCTTTCCCATTACGTGAACCTGGACGGTATGTAACGACAAAATTGAACTGGTTAAGGAATAGGCTCCAACGGGCTTGCCGTGGAGACAGGCACCTGGCAGACTTAAGAAATTCCAGATTACGATGATCTGTGAGTACTATCACTTGCTGCGCGGCTCCCTGTAAGTGGTGTCTCCATTCCTTGAAAGCGGAAATAATCGCTAACAATTCCTTGTCCGCAATGTCATAGTTCCTTTCTGCAGGGGACAACCGGCGGGAAAAGAAAGCACACGGATGTAAGAGACTCTTGCCCCAGTCCTTTGTGAAAGGATGGCCCCTAATGCGTAGTCGGAAGCGTCGACTTCCACGATAAAGGGAAGTGCGGGATTCGGATGTACCAATATAGGCGCTGAGGTAAAACAAACCTTGAGACGATGGAAAGCTTCCTGGGCCTGGGCGGACCACACAAACTTCTGTCCTTTCTTGGTTAACAGAGTGATGGGACGAACGATCTCTGAAAAATTACGGATAAAACGTCGGTAAAAGTTGGCAAAACCGACAAAGCGTTGTACCTCCTTGATGTTCCCCGGTTCCGGCCAGTCTAGAATTGCTTGTATCTTGCCAGACTCCATGTTCAGTCCCTGAGGAGAGATGACATAACCTAAGAATTGTATTTGTGAGCAGTGGAACTCGCATTTCTCCAGTTTGATGTACAGGTGGTTTTCCCTCAGCCGGGTAAGTACGGTCTTGACGTGTTCCTGGTGTTCCTGTAGGGAATCAGAAAAGATTAGGATATCGTCCAGATAAATCACCATGAATTGGTCCATGATATCCCTAAAAATATCGTTAACTAGATGTTGGAAAGTCGCGGGAGCGTTACAAAGTCCAAAAGGCATCACTAGGTACTCAAAATGTCCATACCGACATCGGAACGCGGTCTTCCACTCGTCTCCGGGACGTATACGGAGTAGATTGTATGCCCCACGGAGATCCAATTTGGTGAATATTTTTGCCTGTTGGACCCTCTCCAATAGCTCAGGAATCAACGGTAACGGATACCGGTTCCGGATAGTTATTTTATTCAGTTCCCGGTAGTCAATACAGGGTCTCAGAGTCCCCTCTTTCTTTTTCACGAAAAAGATGGGTGCCCCTGCTGGTGAGGTAGACGGACGAATGAATCCCTTAGCTAGACTTTCATCAATGTATTCTTTTAGTGCTTCTAGCTCAGGTGCCGCCAACGGGTAGACATGACCAAACGGGATCTCCGCCCCTGGGAGTAAGTCTATGGGGCAATCATACGGTCTATGCGGGGGAAGCCGATCGGCTTTTCTTTTGTCGCATATATCCGCAAAGTCATTATACACCGGGGGTAGAACAGGTACCTGTACAGTGCCCTCCGCATTCGGTGTTACTGGAACCGGAACAGTTGGACTAATGGTCGGAATACTCTGCGGTGGGAAGGATATTTCCTTAGTTTCCCAATCGATGACCGGATTTGTAGACCGTAGCCACGGAATACCTAGAATAATCGGAAAATGAGGAGAAGAAATTAACATGAAAACAAGGGTCTCCTGCTGACCTGGCTTCATTTCGGATGATAGGAGAAAAGCAGGTTAAATACCGCGCCAAACCACAGGAATCAAGATGAAGAAGTAATTCTCTTTTCTTTATTTTCACAGGTCTACGCGTTTCAAGGACATATCCGTCCTCTTCCTCAGGACAAATGCAGAGAACACCATAGCCAAATGGTGTTCTCTGCATTTGTCCTGAGGAAGAGGACGGATATGTCCTTGAAACGCGTAGACCTGTGAAAATAAAGAAAAGAGAATTACTTCTTCATCTTGATTCCTGTGGTTTGGCGCGGTATTTAACCTGCTTTTCTCCTATCATCCGAAACTACTCTACTATTGCAGGACTGCTGCCTTCCACGTTTGTTTTATGCGATTAAGGGTGTTGTGACTCACACAACCCCACCAGGTGAGTGCTTCCATTGCACATTCCTTATTCCATTTGTTATACCGGATAAGACCCTATTTTGCGCCTTTTTTCCCACAGTTTATTTCATGACCTGGCTTCATGACGCATTCTAGCGGTACGGTTTCCCGATCAACTGGTCCAGAGATTAACGGAGATCCGTCAACCGTCTCCATGGTAACCGGTGAGGATCTTTGCTGAGTCCGGATACCGTGTTTCCTGGCAAAAGAGGAGTCCATGAAATTTCCCCCTGCCCCAGAATCTATCATTGCAGAGGTAGGTATTAGCTGTCCCTCCCACCGGATCTGAATGGGGAGCGAGCAATGGGTATATTTCCCTTCCGAGTCCTTCGGTGAGGTTGACATTACAGTCAAGGGAAATACCGCATCCAGGTGTCCACTTGCCTCAGAGATATCGGACTCTGCGTCAGTGTTGTCACACTCTGCCATGGCTGCCAATACCTTATTTGGGCGATTCGGACGTTTCGGGCAGTCGATCAAGAAATGGTCCGATTGACCGCAATAGAAACACAAACGCTCACGGAGCCGGTGTTCGCGACGTTCATTGGTCTCTCGCTTTTGCAGAGAGTCCACTTGCATAGGAACGTCCTCGGCCTCCCGTGGCGTCCTGAGAGCGGGTTCTCTGGAAGGAAAGGCAAAGTTGTTTACACGGTTTACAACTGCCCATTTTTCCTGTCTACGTTCGGTCAAGCGGGTATCAATACGCACACAGTGCTGGAGAAACTGGTCAAACTCCCCTGGAGATTCGGAACGAGCTAACTCGTCTTTGATGGTACCGGACAAACCCTTTCTGAAAACAGACAATAATGCATTGTTTCCCCAGTCGGTGTCTACCACTAACCTCTTAAATTCAGTGGCGTATTCAACGACAGAACGCTTTCCCTGACGTAAGGAAAGGAGAGCCGATTCAGCGGTAGCACGGCGATTCGGATCATCAAACATCTGCGCCATTGCGGTCAGAAAGTCCTCTAGGTGATTTAAACGGATGTCCCGGTTCTCTATCATAGGATTAGCCCAAGCCAGTGCTCGTGAGGTTAATAACATAATTATACATAACACTTTGGACCGGTCAGAACGGTAATAATCAGCATGTACATCAAAAAACAGTATACATTGGTTCACAAATCCACGAAACTGACTACGGTCACCATTGAAACGGAATGGGGGTAACCTAGGCATACCGGCAGCTGATACGGACGTAGTGGGGCCGGCTTCCTGAGCCTCCACTCTGACTTGCAAGTCCTGTATAGCCGGACCCAGTACCTGGTGATCATGGCCCAGCTGTGTCTCCACATCTCTAAGTTTAGTCTGCACCACCTCCATCTCCTGCTGCAAGGAGTTAATCATAGAAAAGAGCTGATCTACTCGTGTCTCAGTCATTGCCCCAGCGAAATCCTCTTAAGGCCTGAGTATAATGTAATACTATTGTATGTTTGAGGATTTCGATAGCGTTAGGGCAATGACAGCCAGAGACGAGTTTGTGGTACAAGATGTTTTTATGATATGTAACCACGGTAGATACACAACGGAAATACACAGTATAACAAACACAAAAAAAATATCTTTCTGAAACGGAGCGAAGGGGATTCCCGGGGCCACGCACCGGACTCCCCCAGGGAGACCACCAGAGCGAACCCCTATACAGGGACTGTCCGGCAATCAACCCCGGAAGGCCTAAATGCGGTGCAGCCGGGACACAAGGGGCAAGCGGTAAAGTCCAGAAGTGTCCGTACGGAATGAAAGTCCAGAATGGTTATGAACCGGAAGAAACCGGGCAGACGTGCTGACAAAAGACGGCAGACGGAGTCCGGGCACAGTTTGAAGAAACCGGGTATGGTCCAGAGTCGGTCGGTAGATTTCCAGGAGGATCCAAAGGTAATCAAGTAGCAGCAGCAGCAAAGCAGGAGCACACAGCAAGCAGTATACTCAGGCACTGGACTAAGCTTAGAGGCGGCCTTTTAAGCAGCTGGACAGGAAGTAGGGCAACAGAACACAAAACTCCATGTTAACTGAGGGCAAGCTTTTTCAAAAGAGGACTGGAAAACCCGGAAACCTGACAAGGAGTGAGAGACTGTGGAGTACTGAACCAGGACTACAGGAACCGTGGGTTAACTATGGAAGTTTAAGACTCCAGGAACCGCGGGACACTTGTGGAAGTCTGGAACCAAGGGTCACAGGACTCAGCACAAAGCGGGATGCAGACCCTAGGACAGCGGGACACTGTATGGTCAACTGTTAAATCTGCCAGGCGAGAAGATCTCCAGGGTCCATCGCCAATCAAAGAGTCTGAAGCATCAGCAGCAAAGAGGGGAACGGGGATTGACCCCCTTAAATAGTCCAGGCTGCCTGCAATAGGATCAAGACTAAAGAGAAGGGACTACCAAGCAGCTCTAGGCCACAGGAGCCCATCCACAACAAGTGTGCATGGAGGACAGCTAACCCGGGTCACAGCTGGCACAGAGAACAAGGAGAGCGGGAACACGTGTAGTCGGCACCTGCGGGTTCAGGTACCAGCTACCAGTAAAACATGGCAAGTTAAAACTGCAATACTGGTGTGGACTGTTTCCTTATTGCCTCGTGCGCTTACACAGCCGGTTGCCCACTACAATCCCCACCATTCACTGCTGGGGCCTGTCCCTGCTTGCGGAGGTCCCAAAACACCTAAGATGCATTACTCCATCAGCACCAGCAGAATCCCCACAGCCCCAATAACCTGGCCGCACACCGCAAGTGGCGTAGTCGAGAACTCTTTTTATTTTATTCCCTTTTTATTTTTAACCCCTTTTTTCTGAGGGCTGGCACCCCAAGGGCCATGGTACTGGGCCACGGCTGTGACCACAACTGTTCCCACTGCGCACCGCACGCCCGTGACCGAATATCCCACAGCCTCTGGGGCGTCAGATCAGTATTTCAGAAAGTTAGAATATTAAATAAGATCAACTGAAAAAATTATTTTAATCTCTGAAATGTTGGCCTACTGAAAAGTATGTACAGTAAATGCTATGTACAGTAAATGCACTCAATACTTGGTCGGGGCTCCTTTTGCGTCAGTTACTGCATCAATGTGGCATGGTATGGAGGTGATCAGCCTGTAGCACTGCTGAGGTGTTATGGAAGCCCAGGTTACTTTGAAAGCAGCCTTCAGTTCATCTGCATTGTTGGGTCTGGTGTTTCTCATCTTCCTCTTGAAATTAGCCCATAGATTCTCTATGGGTTTAGGTCAGGGGAGTTTGCTGGCCAGGTATTGATACTTTTGGCAGCGTGGACAGGTGCCTTGTCCTGCTGGAAAATGAAATTTCCATCTCCAACAAGCTTGTTGGTAGAGGGAAGCATGAAATGCTCTAAAATAGGGACCCACTCAAGAGGTTCGCCGTGACGTGGCAGTGGGCTTAATACAGTCTGATCAGAATGGTAACAAAGAACCTCATGTTCTATTTAATTTTTTGCCTAATGGCTTTAGATCATTGTATTTTTTGGGATGTGCGATCCATGTCTATTTCTTTATAGTATGTTATACAACATTCTGTCTCCCTCTGCTTTTTGCCTGGATCTGCCCTCATTTGGCACAGGTGATTTTAATCAGCAGGAGACTGCAAGAGGGGTCAGCCTTTTTTTTGCTCCCAGTTCACATATGGGAGCCAGTGGTAGGTGAGTGCACAGCTCTTCTCACTGTGTGCTGGTATTGTGTGATGGCCGCTGTTGTGGTGGTTTTGTGTCAGTGGGGCCTTGAGCCATGAGGGCTTCGCCTTGCAGCATGGGCGGCTGTGCGGCACCAGGTCACCTGCCCTGCTGGCAATTTGTCGCTGCAACAGTGGTTAGTGCACAGTGCCGCACTATAAGGTTTAGAATAGGGACCTACTCAAGAGGTTCACCGTGACGTGGCAGTGGGCTTAATATAGTCTGATCAGTATGGTAATAAAGAACCTCATGTTCTATTTAATTTTTTGCCTAACGGCTTTAGATCATTGTATTTTTTGGGATGTGCGATCCATGTCTTTTTATTTATAGTGTGTTATGAAATGCTCTAAAATTTCCTGGTAGATGGCTGGGCTGACTTTGGTTTTGATAAAACACAGTGAACCCACACCAGCAGATGACATGGCTCCTCAAACCATCACTAATTGTGGAAACTTCACACTAGACCTCAAGCAGCTTGGATTGTGGCCTCTCCACTCTTCCTCCAGACTCTGGGACCTTGATTTCCAAATGAAATGCAAAATTTACTTTCATCTGAAAACAACACCTTGAGCCACAGAGCAACAGTCTAGTTCTTTTTCTCCTTGGCCCAGGTAAGATGCTTCTGGTGTTTTCTATAGATCATGAGTGGCTTGACACAAGGAATATGACAGTTGTAGCCCATGTCCTGGATACGTCTGTGTGTGGTGGCTATTGAAGCAGTGACTCCAGCAGCAGTCCACTTCTTGTGAATCTCCTCCAAATTTTTGAATGGCCTTTTCAATCCTATCAACGCTGCAGTTATCCCGGTTGCTTGTGCACCTTTTTCTACCACACTTTTTCCTTCCACTCAACTTTCCATTAATATGCTTGAGTACAGCACTCTGTGAACAGCCATCTTCTTTAGCAATGACCTTTTGTGGCTTACCCTCCTTGTGGAGTGTGTCAATGACTGCCTTCCGGACATCTGTCAATTCAGCAGTCTTCCCCATGATTGATCAACTGCGTACCTGTATCATATGTGCATGACACTAGAGTCAATGATAAAGCAACCACATTTGAGTACTTCTGTGTAAACATGTGGGTAATTGTTTGGCTGCCTCTCAGGAGCCTTATATCCCTGTTTTTTAACTTAACAAAAACATATTTTTTTTAATTAATAAAGTATATATATTTTAGCATGAATCTTTTCTTTGTCTCCTTTATTTTGGGACTTTTTTTTGGTTCATTCCCCATGATTGAGTAGCCTACTGAACCAGACTAAGGGACCATTATAAACACTCAGGAAGCCTTTGCAGGTGTTTTGTGGTAATGGTTCTAATTTTCTGAGGTAATGACTTTTGGGTTTTCATTGGCTGTAAGCCATAATCATCAACATTAACAGAAATAAACACATAAAATAGATCACTATGTTTGTAATGACTCTATGTAATATGTGTTTCTTTTTTTGTATTGAATTACTGAAATAAATTCACTTTTTGATGATATACTAATTTATTAAGATGCACTTGTATTTCCAACACAAAAAACATACTGTAAATCCTCAAAATATCCATATGTACCATAGTAATACAGATTACATACAAATCAGTTTATATTCAAGCTCTGTAATCACAACATATTTGAGAAAAATGCAAAGAGCCAAAAAAAAGTGATACACTTGTGGTAGGAACTGTATGAAAAAGTGTAGGCACATATACAAGCTTGAAGGATACCAAAAGGACACTATATTGATATATGTAAGGCATCCTTCAGACATCCTCGTCTCTGGTACGTGTAACATTTTTTTTCACACATATTGGAGACATGGACACATGTAGACCCATTAAAATCAATGGGCTTGGTCACACATCCATGTTTTCACACTGACCGTGTGTCCATGTGGAGCACACACATGTCCATGTGCTCCACACGGTGATATGTCCATTTTCTGCTGGCAGCAGGGGTGTCACATGGAACGCACACTAATGTGATCCATGTGACATCAGTGTGACACTTCCTGGAGAAAACACAGGTTATATATATATAAAAAAAAGAATTTATATTTACCTGCCTTCAGCGCTGTTGACTCTGCCTTTGCTGTTGCTTCCGGGCCTGCTCATTAAGCTCATGCACATTCACTGCACTCACCGCAGATCCTGAAGTAACAGCAGCACCGGAGACATCACAAGTAAGTATATCAGCCCATGCTGTACGGATGTTACACGGATAGCACAGTGATAACATACGGAACACACACGCACACAAATATGCACCTTCACCATGGACCGTGCAAAACGTTTGTTATTTTGCATGGATGTGTGAAGAAGGCCTAAGGTGGATAGGAGTTTATCCTATATTTAGAATTTGTCCCATGAGTCACAATTTGTAGCTAAAACAAAAACATTTGCTATGTAATGAATTTTATGTTTCATTAAAACTTCCAACACAAGAAGGACACCCTGTAAAAATAAGGTAAAGTCATCAACCAAACTGTAAAGAAAAAAAATCTGTGTGTGAATCCAGCCTTAAAAAAAATAAATTCATGAATCGCTAATAATAAATTAACTGTTTCTTCTGGTGGCTTGCTTGCAATGTATCTATTTATTCCTATGTCAACTACTATCCTAATAAAAGATTTATTTTTTTATTGTATTTTTGTTTGCTTTTTCATAGAATTAAACTTCACAAGTGATTTAAATGACAAAAAAACTTAGTAACGAAGCACGCAGTATGTTCGGTTGTGTAGTCAGATGA